>NC_079401.1:11718468-11734915 GCF_029220125.1 Pseudoliparis swirei | reverse complement strand
CCTGGAGGGTCCTAACAGGTTCTAAAGGGTCCTGAAGGGTCCTAAAGGGCCCTGAAGGGTCCTGAAGGGTTCTAATGGGTCCTGAAGGGTCCTAAAGGGTTCTAATGAGTCCTGAAGGGTCCTCTGGCCAGAGGGTCCTCTCGGCACGGTGGACCAGCACCCCGAGTGAGCAGGACCTACCTGGAGGTCTGTCTTCATCAGGGAGGCTCCTGCCTCCACCAGGTAGTGGCAGATGGTCCTGTGACACAGGGATGCAGCCAGGTGGAGCACCGTCTCCCCCCTGGTGGCCAGAGAGAGTGTCTTCAGTCCCATGTGGTCCACCTGGTCCACCTGGTCCACAGACTGAAGGTTCTACTTACTGCAGCGTCTCGCTGACGTCCAGCAGGTCGGCCGGAGCTGGAGAACAGAGGATGAGGTCATGAGAGACGTCCAGCCAGACCGCCGCTGCTGCGTGTCACGGAACACGGCAGAGACCTCGAGGCCCCTAGACCTCAAGGCCCCTAGGCCATCCTCTGACATCATGTCTGTTCCTAGCTCAGTTACACGTCCAAATGTTCAACGAGATGAACTCAAGAGAAGAGATCCTCAGAGCTCGAGGGAGGTGCTCTATATCTTACATAGATCATAGTTGTTACCCCTCTATATATTACATATATCTGAGTTATTACCCCTCTATATCTTTACATAGATCATAGTTGTTACCCCACTATATCTTTACATAGATCATAGTTGTTACCCCTCTATATATTACATAGATCATAGTTATTACCCCTCTATACCTTACATAGATCATCCTTGTTATCCCTCTATATCTTTACATAGATCATCCTTGTTACCTCTCTATATCTTTACATAGATCATCCTTGTTACCCCCTATATCTTTACATAGATCGTCCTTGTTACCCCTCTATATCTTTACATAGATCGTCCTTGTTACCCCTCTATATATTACATTGATCATAGTTCTTACCCCTCTATATCTTTACATAGATCATCCTTGTTACCCCTCTATATCTTTACATCGATCATCCTTGTTACCCCTCTATATATTACATAGATCATAGTTCTTACCCCTCTATATCTTTACATAGATACCCCTCTATATCTTTACATAGATCATCCTTGTTACCCCTCTATATCTTACATAGATCATCCTTGTTACCCCTCTATATCTTATAGATCATCCTTGTTACCCCTCTATATATTACATATATCTTAGTTCTTATCCCTCTATATATTACATATATCTTAGTTCTTACCCCTCTATATATTACATAGATCTTAGTTCTTACCCCTCTATATCTTTACATAGATCATCCTTGTTACCCCTCTATATCTTTACATAGATCATCCTTGTTACCCCTCTATATCTTACATAGATCATCCTTGTTACCCCTCTATATCTTACATAGATCATCCTTGTTACCCCTCTATATCTTTACATTGATCATCCTTGTTACCCCTCTATATATTACATAGATCATAGTTCTTACCCCTCTATATCTTTACATAGATCATCCTTGTTACCCCTCTATATCTTTACATAGTTCTTACCCCTCTATATCTTTACATAGATCATCCTTGTTATCCCTCTATATCTTTACATAGTTCTTATCCCTCTATATCTTTACATAGATCATCCTTGTTACCCCTCTATATCTTTACATAGATCATCCGTGTTACCCCTCTATATCTTACATAGATCATCCTTGTTACCCCTCTATATCTTGCACAGATCATCCTTGTTACCCCTCTATATCTTTACATAGATCATGCTTGTTACCCTCTATATCTTTACATAGATCATCCTTGTTACCCTCTATATCTTACATAGATCATCCTTGTTACCCTCTATATCTTACATAGATCATCCTTGTTACCCTCTATATCTTGCACAGATCATCCTTGTTACCCCTCTATATCTTACATAGATCATCCTTGTTAGCCCTCTATATCTTGCACAGATCATCCTTGTTACCCCTCTATATCTTGCAGATCATCCTTGTTACCCCTCTATATCTTACAGATCATCCTTGTTACCCCTCTATATCTTACATAGATCATCCTTGTTATCCCTCTATATCTTACATAGATCATCCTTGTTACTCCTCTATATCTTGCACAGATCATCCTTGTTACCCCTCTATATCTTACATAGATCATCCTTGTTACCCCTCTATATCTTACATAGATCATCCTTGTTACCCCTCTATATCTTGCACAGATCATCCTTGTTACCCCTCTATATATTACATATATCTTAGTTCTTACCCCTCTATATATTACATATATCTTAGTTCTTACCCCTCTATATATTACATAGATCATAGTTGTTACCACTCTATATCTTTACATGTATCTTAGTTCTTACCCCTCTATATCTTTACATAGATCATCCTTGTTACTCCTCTATATCTTACATAGATCATCCTTGTTACCCCTCTATATCTTACATAGATCATCCTTGTTACCCCTCTATATCTTTACATAGATCATCCTTGTTGCCCCTCTATATCTTTACATTGATCATCCTTGTTACCCCTCTATATATTACATAGATCATAGTTCTTACCCCTCTATATCTTTACATAGATCATCCTTGTTACCCCTCTATATCTTTACATAGTTCTTACCCCTCTATATCTTTACATAGATCATCCTTGTTATCCCTCTATATCTTTACATAGTTCTTATCCCTCTATATCTTTACATAGATCATCCTTGTTACCCCTCTATATATTTACATAGTTCTTACCCCTCTATATCTTTACATAGATCATCCGTGTTACCCCTCTATATCTTACATAGATCATCCTTGTTACCCCTCTATATATTACATATATCTTAGTTCTTACCCCTCTATATATTACATATATCTTAGTTCTTACCCCTCTATATATTACATAGATCATAGTTGTTACCCCTCTATATCTTTACATACATCTTAGTTCTTACCCCTCTATATCTTTACATAGATCATCTTTGTTATCCCTCTATATCTTTACATAGATCATCCTTGTTACCCCTCTATATCTTTACATAGATCATAGTTGTTACCCCTCTATATCTTTACATAGATCATCCTTGTTACCCCTCTATATCTTTACATAGATCATCCTTGTTACCCCTCTATATCTTACATAGATCATCCTTGTTACCCCTCTATATCTTACATAGATCATCCTTGTTACCCCTCTATATCTTACATAGATCATCCTTGTTAACACTCTATATCTTGCACAGATCATCCTTGTTACCCCTCTATATCTTACATAGATCATCCTTGTTAGCCCTCTATATCTTGCACAGATCATCCTTGTTACCCCTCTATATCTTGCACAGATCATCCTTGTTACCCCTCTATATCTTTACATAGATCATCCTTGTTACCCCTCTATATCTTTACATAGATCATCCTTGTTACCCCTCTATATCTTACATAGATCATTCTTGTTACCCCTCTATATCTTACATAGATCATCCTTGTTACCCCTCTATATCTTGCACAGATCATCCTTGTTACCCCTCTATATCTTACATAGATCATCCTTGTTAGCCCTCTATATCTTGCACAGATCATCCTTGTTACCCCTCTATATCTTGCACAGATCATCCTTGTTACCCCTCTATATCTTACATAGATCATCCTTGTTACCCCTCTATATCTTACATAGATCATCCTTGTTACCCCTCTATATCTTACATAGATCATCCTTGTTACCCCTCTATATCTTTACATTGATCATCCTTGTTACCCCTCTATATATTACATAGATCATAGTTCTTACCCCTCTATATCTTTACATAGATCATCCTTGTTACCCCTCTATATCTTTACATAGTTCTTACCCCTCTATATCTTTACATAGATCATCCTTGTTATCCCTCTATATCTTTACATAGTTCTTATCCCTCTATATCTTTACATAGATCATCCTTGTTACCCCTCTATATCTTTACATAGATCATCCGTGTTACCCCTCTATATCTTACATAGATCATCCTTGTTACCCCTCTATATCTTGCACAGATCATCCTTGTTACCCCTCTATATCTTTACATAGATCATCCTTGTTACCCCTCTATATCTTTACATAGATCATCCTTGTTACCCCTCTATATCTTACATAGATCATCCTTGTTACCCCTCTATATCTTACATAGATCATCCTTGTTACCCCTCTATATCTTGCACAGATCATCCTTGTTACCCCTCTATATCTTACATAGATCATCCTTGTTAGCCCTCTATATCTTGCACAGATCATCCTTGTTACCCCTCTATATCTTGCAGATCATCCTTGTTACCCCTCTATATCTTACAGATCATCCTTGTTACCCCTCTATATCTTACATAGATCATCCTTGTTATCCCTCTATATCTTACATAGATCATCCTTGTTACTCCTCTATATCTTGCACAGATCATCCTTGTTACCCCTCTATATCTTACATAGATCATCCTTGTTACCCCTCTATATCTTACATAGATCATCCTTGTTACCCCTCTATATCTTGCACAGATCATCCTTGTTACCCCTCTATATATTACATATATCTTAGTTCTTACCCCTCTATATATTACATATATCTTAGTTCTTACCCCTCTATATATTACATAGATCATAGTTGTTACCACTCTATATCTTTACATGTATCTTAGTTCTTACCCCTCTATATCTTTACATAGATCATCCTTGTTACCCCTCTATATCTAACATAGATCATCCTTGTTACCCCTCTATATCTTACATAGATCATCCTTGTTACCCCTCTATATCTTTACATAGATCATCCTTGTTGCCCCTCTATATCTTTACATTGATCATCCTTGTTACCCCTCTATATATTACATAGATCATAGTTCTTACCCCTCTATATCTTTACATAGATCATCCTTGTTACCCCTCTATATCTTTACATAGTTCTTACCCCTCTATATCTTTACATAGATCATCCTTGTTATCCCTCTATATCTTTACATAGTTCTTATCCCTCTATATCTTTACATAGATCATCCTTGTTACCCCTCTATATCTTTACATAGTTCTTACCCCTCTATATCTTTACATAGATCATCCGTGTTACCCCTCTATATCTTACATAGATCATCCTTGTTACCCCTCTATATATTACATATATCTTAGTTCTTACCCCTCTATATATTACATATATCTTAGTTCTTACCCCTCTATATATTACATAGATCATAGTTGTTACCCCTCTATATCTTTACATACATCTTAGTTATTACCCCTCTATATCTTTACATAGATCATCTTTGTTACCCCTCTATATCTTTACATAGATCATCCTTGTTACCCCTCTATATCTTTACATAGATCATAGTTGTTACCCCTCTATATCTTTACATAGATCATCCTTGTTACCCCTCTATATCTTTACATAGATCATCCTTGTTACCCCTCTATATCTTACATAGATCATCCTTGTTACCCCTCTATATCTTACATAGATCATCCTTGTTACCCCTCTATATCTTACATAGATCATCCTTGTTAACACTCTATATCTTGCACAGATCATCCTTGTTACCCCTCTATATCTTACATAGATCATCCTTGTTAGCCCTCTATATCTTGCACAGATCATCCTTGTTACCCCTCTATATCTTGCACAGATCATCCTTGTTACCCCTCTATATCTTTACATAGATCATCCTTGTTACCCCTCTATATCTTTACATAGATCATCCTTGTTACCCCTCTATATCTTACATAGATCATTCTTGTTACCCCTCTATATCTTACATAGATCATCCTTGTTACCCCTCTATATCTTGCACAGATCATCCTTGTTACCCCTCTATATCTTACATAGATCATCCTTGTTAGCCCTCTATATCTTGCACAGATCATCCTTGTTACCCCTCTATATCTTGCACAGATCATCCTTGTTACCCCTCTATATCTTACATAGATCATCCTTGTTACCCTCTATATCTTATAGATCATCCTTGTTACCCCTCTATATCTTGCACAGATCATCCTTGTTACCCCTCTATATCTTGCACAGATCATCCTTGTTACCCCTCTATATCTTACATAGATCATCCTTGTTAGCCCTCTATATCTTGCACAGATCATCCTTGTTACCCCTCTATATCTTACATAGATCATCCTTGTTACCCCTCTATATCTTTACATAGATCATCCTTGTTACCCCTCTATATCTTACATAGATCATCCTTGTTACCCCTCTATATCTGTGTTGGATGCTAATGATCTGAATTCTGCCGTGACTTTAAATGACAAAGTGAACGTGACCAGCTGCTCCAGCGTGGCGTGCAGACGGCGGAGCAGCGTTACCCAGCGTTACTAACCCTAACCCTTACCGTTGTCCAGGAGGTAGCGGACCATCTCTTTGCTCCCCGCGGCGACGGCGTGGTGCAGCAGGCTGCAGCCCGAGGGGTCCAGCGCTGTGAGGGGCGCCCCCTGCTGGTGCAGCTGCTGCAGCTGTTGGTGAAAGAGGCTTTAAATGAGCTACTACCCACAATGCATAGCATGCACTTTGGAAGCGTCCCGATACATTGGCTGTGTCTACTACCGCGCACTTGAGCACTTGGAGCTGACTTTCAGTGTTCGAAGTGCGCCACTGAAAAAACCAGCAGAATTCAGTGCACTGAAAGTACCCGGATGGTGCTCTGCAAACGGGCAAAAAATGTAAAACGATGGACACTACTCGCACTAAGCGGCCGCCATCTTGGCGACGTAGCGGAAGAGGAGGAGCCCTTTCGCCAGCTTTTCATTTTATTTCTAAAACAATGGCGGACAGCACAAGCGGTAGACCACGAAGCTACAGACCGTAAATGTAAGTATCAGCGGTAGTTACACATTGTACTGGTAATACAATGTACGACTAACATGCCATTCTCAGATTAGTGAGCATACCTAGGTAGCATGAGATGCCATTGGATCTGCATGGCAGTTATGATAAGCTAGCTGGGTAATCCACCACCCGGCCAGTCCGACGAAGGTGCACTTTTATCGGACACTTTCCGCTTGACGAGCGGGGGCAGGTCGGCTCCAGGCGCTTGCTCCAGCGGCAAGTCCGACGACAGATAGCTATGTCAGTCATCGGACAGTGTTAAACAACGGCTGTTCTGTTCAACAATCGAAATAGCAATTTTAATAATGGATTAACAATGGATATGCTCAGTTTAATAACGGGTTAACATGACACCATGACGCTTTGCACACGCCGCCCGATAATTAATACCGTTACGATAGCTATCTAAGCTTGTCCTTCTAGAAATAATTGTAGCTTTCAATCATCGTGTGTTGTTTTTTTAATGTCGTGTATGTATTAATTTAAATGTAATCGTGGTCTGGGACAGAGCACTGAATGGCTATCCTCTTTCTGTTTCCTGCCCCAGAGACGTTTCCTGGAGGTGCTGGTGCTGGTCCTCTGCTGCCCTCCCGACATCTGGCTCCAATGACCTCTGGCACCTCACATCCACCTCCAGGGCCTTGAAGAAGATGGACCGCCATCGCCTCTTCAGTATCCCGAAGGACCTCTCCACAACACACCTTTGACAGGCAGCAGTTGTAGCTTGGAGGTGGACAGGCTGCCTGAAGGGGGTCATGAGGCAGATGGGTTGGGACAGGCAGGGTAGCCACCATCCCCAAGGATACAGTGTCCTGGTGGAGGGGATGACTGCTCATAGAAGATGGGGCTGTTATTCAGGACCCTGGCATCATGCACTGAGCCCGGGGCCTGTCGAAGGCCCTGGCCACCACCCGATAGGAGGTGGCGCTGGCAAGCCAAAAAATAAAAACTAGACAGGAGATCTCGGGGCCCCAACCGTGGTCAGTCAGTGCCCAGCACAGCCATGAGGGCGTTGAATGACTCGGGTGAGCCTGAAGTCCACCCTCATGTCACTGTGGCCATCACAATACAACGCCAGCAGTGGCATTGCAGCATTGATACGGCAGCGCCGCCTGGGACTGGGTGGCTGCTGTAGAGTGTGGGAGGGAGGAAGATTATATTAATATGTAAGTCATTTTATCAATAAAATGTTGTCATTGAGGTTTTGTAGTCTTTTATTGCGTTTTCTGATTTATATTAGAATTGATGCATGTGTAGCGACCCTGTGATTGGCGGAGTAGAGGAGGTGGGGTTAACCTGTTGGGAAACGGAAGTTAAGGGGTTGACGGAGAACTGTGGTTGTTGACGTTTGGAGCTGGAGCTGAGAGGAACACGCTGTCTGTGTTGGAGGATGCCCCAAATAAAGAAGGAGTAATAACGCCGTCCGTCTCCGTGTCATCAGTCCATAACGTCTGAGACGTTACATTGGTGTCAAGTGATTTCGGACTAACAAGATTGATAAATCCGGTGGAGAGCTAACCTAGCGTGGAGAGAGCTAGCGGTAGCCGACTGTTTGGCATGGATCGTGTCGGCGGGACGAAGGTAAAGAGAAGATAGAGACATGGAGGAGGAGGGAGCTATGGATGGTCAGAGGACATCGCCAGAGAGTTCACGGAGCTACAAGGAGGCGAGGCATCGCCTGAGAGAGTCTGCAGCGAAGATGGCCAGAGACGCGGGTTTGAGTCCCGCAGCAACTTTTCGCGCCGTTTCTCCGCGGAATGTAGCGATACCGGAAGAGGTTGCGCCAACACTCAGTTGCAACGCCGACGGTAAAACGCAACTCGTAAGGCGGCCTGGGAAGCCTTCCTTGCCCAATTTGAACTTCTATCACATGCTGGGCGATGGTCCACGGAGACTAAAGCACTGCAGCTGGCGTTGTGTCTCACGGACGATGCGCTGTCCTGCCTCCTACTGCTGAGCCCGGAGGACAGGCGGAGTTATCAAGCGCTGGTGGGGCCCTGCAGAGGCGGTTTGGACAATGTTTACAGCCGGAGCTCCTGCGTAATGAGCTAAATAACCGCTGCAGAAAACCTGGGGAGCCGCTGCGGTGTTAGCCAATGACATTGAATGCTTATCACGGAGGGCCTATGTACACATGCCCCGGGTACAAAGCGAGCTGGCACGGGACCAGTTCATCAGAGCAATCTCCCCACTGAGTTGCGGGTCCAAGTGCAACCACAACACCCACAGTCGTTGCAGTCGGCCTTGGAGATGGCCGTGGAGAGAGAATGTGTGGGTGTAGCGGCTGAACGCGGTCAAAGAGAGGGTCCACCTGCCGTCACGGTCTGCAATGCCGAGTCACTCAGAGGAGAGAGACCGGCATGGGTGACTGAACTGATTAGAGCTGTGTCTCTACAACCAGCACACCGACCACGCCCGGCCCCAGGCTCTGCTGGGGTGCGGTCAGCCAGGCACTTAGCCAGGAGTGCCCCAAGTCAAGCGGGTCTCAGGGAAACGGTTCAGGGCTCGCATAGAGGAGGATATGCGGACCCGACCCCAACTCCAAACCCCATCCTCAAGTCTCGACAGCAGGAGCCCAACAGTACACCGGGGCACCAGACTCCACGACCCCCAGAAGCAGACGACGACTCAGAACTGGAGCCTGTTGTGGCAGTGGGACGTACTGGTAAGGGAGACTCGTGCTATGTCCCCATCACTGTGGAAGGAGTGCCCTGCTTGGCGCTATTGGACACAGGGTCAACGGTAACCCTGGTTAGACCAGACATGGTCCCAAGCTGGATTCGTTTCAACGACACCACTGTTCGACTGCGCACTGTCACCGGAGAGCTGGCACCCATGAAAGGCAGAGGTCGTACGAGCGAACCACAACAACAACAGTGGAGCCGCTACTACGGGGGGACGACGAAAACATCGAGGGAAACGGAGCGGGATTCGGAACAGACAGAGTTCAAGCCCACCGTCCACCTCTGCCCAGCATCCTTCTTGCTAACGTCCAGTCTCTGGAAAATAAGATGGATGATGTTAGGGCAAGGATCAGATTCCAACGGGACATGAGGGACTGTAACATCTTTTGTCTGACGGAAACATGGCTGACCCCGCTGGTGCCGGATCGAGTCATATGCCCAACCGAGTCCTTCTCTGTTTTCCGTGCAGACAGAACGGAAGAGTCTGGTAAATCTAAGGGTGGAGGTTTGCTTCATGACTAACAACAAGTGGTGCAACCCAAGGACATTAAGACTCTTTCTCGCTCCTGCTCGCGAACCTGGAACATCTGACGATCTCATGCCGTCCATTCTACCTTCCCGGGAGTTCAGCTCGGTCATCACCACAGCCGTCTACATACCACCACAAGCGTAGCACTATCGGACCTACATGATGTGTTATGTCGGCATCAGAACAAGTATCCCGACGCGGCTGTGGTGGTGGCTGGGGACTTTAATAGGCGTTAAAAGTCATGCCGAACTTTCACCAGCACATTACGTGTGCTACCAGAGGAAAGAACGTTGGACCACTGCTATACGCCATTCAAGAGAGGCTACAAGGCTGTCTCTCTCCTCCGTCGCAAATCAGACCATGCCGCCATTTTTCTGCTTCCGGTACCGCAAAAGATCGCTGGAAGCGGTAGTGACGAGGGACGAAGCGGTGGTCTGACCAATCAGAGGCTGAGCTACAGGACGCTCTATGTGTCGCTACCTGGGACATGATCCCATCCACTTCCAGTGACGTGAGCGAGTTTGAAGTAGCAATGAGCCTCATAGCAACGCTTAGCGGACACCATCGTCCCCACGGTAAAAGTTAGGGTCTTTCCTAACCAAAAGCCGTGGGTTGATAGATCCATCCGTGAAGCTGTGAACGCCCGTACTGCTGCCTATAACTCCGGTCTTGTATCCGGCAACATGGACGAGTACAAGGCAGCGGTCTATGGACTGAGGAGGGCAGTGAAGAAGGCCAAGAGGAGGTACCGAGACAGAGTGGAATCACAGATGGAGCAGCGCGACACCAGGCGCCTATGGCAGGGGCTACGGACTATCACAGACTACCAGAGCAGACCCCGCGCTATGGTGAGTGCCGACGCATCCCTAGCGGACGACCTGAACTCATTTTATGCACGGTTTGAGGCTAGCAACAACAGCGCTAGCTCGACTAACAACAACACCGTTAAGCGTAGCCGAGGTGAGTTCTACCGCTGGGGATGAACACACTCTCTGTGACCGAGCACAGTGTGAGGAGGGCTCTGTTGAGGTGAACACCAGGAAAGCTGCAGGTCCAGATGGCATATCTGGGCGAGTACTGAAGACCTGTGCTAACCAGCTAGCTCCAGTGTTCACCACAATATTCAACCTCTCCTGGCTGAGTCCGTGGTCCCCGCCTGCTTCAAGAGATCCACTATTGTCCCTGTGCCCAAGAATGCTTCTCCAGCATGTATGAATGACTACCGACCGGTGGCCCTCACCTCGGTGGTCATGAAATGCTGAGAGGCTGATAAAGGACTACATCTGCGCCTTCCTCCTTCCTCCATGGACCCGCTGCAGTTTGCTTATCGCCCAAACAGATCCACGGATGATGCTGTCTCCCAGGTACTGCACACCACACTCTCTCATCTGGACAGCCAGAGGGGGCTATGTGAGACTGCTGTTCATTGATTATAGTTCAGCTTTCAACACCATAGTCCCTCCAGACTGGCCGGCAAGCTGATTGAGCTGGGACTGAACACCCCTGTGTGCTTGGATCCTGGACTTCCTGACCGCCAGGCCACAGGTGGTCAGGGTGGGCAGGCACACCTCCAAACCCCTCACCCTGTACACAGGATCCACCCAGGGTTGCGTCCTCAGCCCCCTACTGTACTCCCTGTACACACATGACTGTGTGGCCAGGTTCAGCTCCAACACCATCATCAAGTTTGCGGATGACACAGTGGTGGTGGGCCTGATCTCCGACAACGGAGAAGGCCTACCTGGAGGAAGTTGCTGATCTGTCACTCTGGTGCCAGGACAACAGCCTCATCATGAATGTCACCAAAACTAAGGAGCTGATTGTGGACTTTAGGAGGTACAACAACAGAGGACGTACTCACCACTGGGGATTAACGGGACTACTGTGGAGAGGTGAGCGGTATAAATACCTGGGAGTCCACATCACCGAGGATCTGACATGGTCAACACAGACACTCTGGTGAGAAAGGCAAGGCAGCGCCTCTACCACCTCAGGCAGCTGAGGAAATTTAAAGTTTCCCAGAGGATCCTTCAGTCCTTCTACTCTGGAGCTGTAGAGAGGCGTCCTGACAGGAAGCATCACAGCCTGGTTTGGCAACTGCTCCGCTCAGGACAGGAAGGCTCTGCAGAGAGTAGTGCGTTCGCTGAACGCACTATTGAAACTCCCCACCCTGCAGGACTTGTACACCAGGAGGTGCAGAACCAGAGCCGGCAGGATCATGAAGGATCCTCACCACCCCAACAACAGACTGTTTCAGCTGCTGCGGTCAGGCAGGCGCCTCCGTAGTCACACTGCAAGAACAGAGAGACTGAGACGGAGTTTCTTTCCTCAGGCCATCAGGACTGTGAACTCCGACCTCACCAGGACCCCCACATAGACCCACACAACTGCCCCTCTTAGGCACACACACACACACACACACACTTACTGTAAATATTGTGTTGTTTTTTATTGTAAATAGTGTGTACTTGTTGCCCTTGCACATTCCTGCTGAGCATTGCCACTTTCATTTCACTGCACACCCTGTGTGTGTATGTGACAAATAAAACATCTTGAATCTTGAATCTTGAATCTACTGACCATATCGGTGGGGGGAGTGACGGTCTGTCATCAGGTGTGGATAGCGGCCGTACAGGACCCATGTATTTTGGGTGTGGACATTTTGAGGGCCACAGGCTGCCAGTTAGACCTGCAACGATGCACAGTGAGTTTCCAAGGAGGGCCTGCTATCGCGATGATCCCCAGTCTCACCCCCGCACTGCCTCCCTCCGGACCTCCCGCACCATCAGAGAGTACCGTAGAGACTGTAGACAGCAACCCAGGCCCCCTCACTGTCTCCCCTGGGCAACCTCGCGCTTCATCTGACCACACGATGAGCTTCACAACTACACGCCCCGTCCGGGTTGGTCCAGGTGGAGGTGGATGGGACGTTGATTGCGGTGAGGAGGTGTGGAGCAAGAACTGTGGCGACCTACACCTCAGCAGCAGGAGCAGTTGTGGCAGCTTCTGCTAGAGTTCCGAGGCAGTTTCGCAAAGAGTGAAGATGAGGTCGGTCAAACTCATCTAGTGCAGCATGAGATTGACACAGGGACGACGTCCTATCAAGTGCCGCCCACGCCTCCCGCTGGCCCGTCAACAGGCATGTGACGAAGCGGTCGAGAGCATGCTGCAGGCGGGTGTCATCGAGCCTTCCGACAGCCCCTGGGCAGCAGCCGTTGTCATGGTTCCAAAAAAAGATACGTGGCTGGCGACTCTGCGCTGACTACAGGCCTGTAAATGGGGTAACCAGGAAAGATTCATACCCACTGCCCCGCATTGATGAGTCTTTGGACCTGGTCTCTGGGTCCTCCTGGTTCTCTTCTTTGGACCTCCGCAGTGGATACTACCAGGTGCCTCTCGCCCCGGAGGCCCGGCCAAAGACTGCGTTTTGCACCGGACGGGGACTGTGGCAGTTCAAGGTCCTCAGTTTTGGACTATGTAACGCTCCTGCCACCTTCGTCAGGTTGATGGACAAGGTATTGGAAGGAATTCCACGTCAACAGTGCCTGGTTTACCTGGACGACATCCTGGTTCACGGTAACTCGTTCGAGCTAGCCCTGGCGTCATTGCGGTTGGTGCTGGAAAAAATCAGAGCGGCAGGCCTAAAGCTACACCCAGAAAAGTGCCACTTCATGCAGAGAGAGGTTTCCTTCTTGGGACATCGGATAGGTGGGGAGGGCATTGGCACAATGCAGGAGAAGGTGCAGGCAGTCGCCGACTGGCCCACCCCCACCAACCAAAACAGTTGAAGAGTTTTTGGGCCTGGCCTCGTACTACAGGAGGTTTGTACGAGGGTTTGCGTGTACTGCTGCGCCCTGTTTCAATTGTTGCAGAAGGACAGCAACTTTGCCTGCCTGACAGAGCAGTGCCAGCCAAACGGCGTTCAGCAGGCTTCGGCAAGCCCTGATTGAGGCGCGGTGCTAGCTAACCGACCCTAGAGCCTACCTTTCACGCTGGACACGGACGCTAGTGGATCAGGCGTCGGGGAGTACTTTCTCAGGCAAGACCGAAGGAGAGAGGTGGTGGGGTACTTCAGCCGGGCGTTCAGCAAGGCTGAGCGGCGCTACTGCGTTACCCGCAGAGAGCTCTTGGCAGTGGTGTTGTCAATCAGGCACTTCAAGTACTATCTGTGTGGCCAGACATTCACTGTGAGGACGGACCACTCTGCTCTGCAGTGGCTCATGACCTTCAAGGAGCCGGAGGGGCAGGTGGCCAGGTGGTTGGAGCAGCTGCAGGCTTTGACTTCATCGTGGAGCACCGGGCTGGGACGCGCCACACCGAATGCGCACGGCCTCCCGAAGGCCATGTGCCGCAGGAGTGCCGCTACTGCGGCGGAGAGAGACTCGTGAGAAGGAACTGCGAAGAGGAAGGAGACTGTGCTGCAGTTCGGTTGGAGGAGTTTGTATGCCGAGAGCTGCAGACGGTGGACTTGGCAGAGTGGAAACAACACCAAGAACAGGATGCAGACCTACAGCCGGCACTACGGTGGTTGGAGGCACAGCGGAGGCCACCGTGGGAAGAGGTGGCGTGTTCTCCAAAGCAACCAAAGGTCTGTGGTCTCAGTTGGTCTCAGGCTGTCAGGCGTGCTGCATCGGGCATGGAAGGAGCCAGCAACGGGAGAGGAAAAGTGGCAGATGGTGGTCCCCAAGGACTTACGGGATGCGGTGCTTGAAGCCATGCATGGAGCTGCAGGTTCTGGACATTTTGGGGTTTCTAAAACTCTGCGGCGTCTCCGGAAGGGCTTCTACTGGGGCCAGTGCAGGAGGGACGTGGAAGACTTTTGCCGCCGTTGTGACCCCTGTATGGCACGGAAAGGTCCCCCAGGTCGCTCTCACGCTCCACTGCAGCAGTTTCCAGTTGGGGCACCGATGGAAAGGGTGGCCGTGGATGTGGTGGGTCCGCTGCCGTGCTCAGATGGAGGAAATCGGTATGTTCTCACCGCCATAGACTACTTCACAAAATGGCCAGAGGCGTATGCTATCCCAGACCAGGAGGCAGAGACGGTCGTAGAAGCCCTGGTTGGAGGCATGTTCAGCCGATTCGGAGTACCGGAGACTATTCACAGTGACCAAGGGAGGAACTTTGAGTCGCGGGTGTTTGCTGCCATGTGCGAACGATTGGGCATGCACAAGACACGCACCTCCCCTGCGTCCTCAGAGTGACGGGTTGGTGGAAAGATTCCATCGCACCATGGGCCAGCAGCTTGCCATCCTCACTTCGCAACACCAGCGCGATTGGGACAAGCATTTGCCTTTGGTGCTCATGGCATGTCGCTCTGCAGTTCAAGAGACCTCATCCTGTACACCTGCTCATGCTGGGGAGAACTCCGACCCCAGCAGAATTGGCTTTGACGCCCCTGATTCCCCAGGCCCCCAGGGCCTGAGTACGCCAGGAGACTGCAGGACCGCCTTGAGTGGCCCATGCTTTTGCTCGAAAACAGCAACTGAGTGCAGGTGTGAGACAAAACGCAACTTCTGACGTGAGAGAAAAAGGCAGGCACTTTCAGGCTGGAGAACTGGTTTGGGTCTACAACCCCGGCAAGAAAGGGCGGTGCCCAAAACTCGACAGTCAATGGGTGGTCCATGCAGAGTGTTGGAGGGTGGGAGAGGTCGTTTACAGGCTACAGCTACCTCCTAAGGGAAGGAGAGTGGTGCTTCATAGGGACCGACTCGCCCGTACAGAGGGGTTGCCGCCAATGGCATCAGTGGCACGGGAACCCCTCCTCAGCCTCCCCTCCCTGCTCACTCCCTGGCCAGCTCTCCGGGTATGACGGCCCCCTCCGACCCCACTGGTCCAGTCGACACAGCCACAAGCGGCTCAGCCGAAGACAGAGAAGGCCCGGGCCGGTTCAGAGACTTTGTGGTTTCTTAGGGGAGGAGAAATAAGTTAAAGTGAGACCGTAGGTTCCAGAAAGGGCAAGAATGCGCCCTGGTCTCACTGGAAGTGATGGTAGTCCACCCTGATCTTCTTTAAAGAAAAGGAAGAAAAAAAAGGAAAAGTTCTTATTGTTTTCCCATTATTTTGGAGATGTATTGTTACTAATGTTGTTCCTGCTGTTGCTTATGTTGTTCCTCCTGTTACTAATGTTCCTGCTGTTGCTTATGTTGTTCCTCCTGTTACTAATGTTGTTCCTGCTGTTGTCAATGGTGTTCCTTGGGGGCAAGGAACTTTGTAAGGGGAGGGTAATGTAGCGACCCTGTGATTGGCGGAGTAGAGGGGAGGCGGGGTTAACCTGTTGGGAAACGGGAAGTTAAGGGGTTGACGGAGAACTGTGGTTGTTGACGTTTGGAGCTGCGGAGCTGAGAGGAACACGCTGTCTGTGTTGGAGGATGCCCCAAATAAAGAA
>NC_079401.1:11678468-11715968 GCF_029220125.1 Pseudoliparis swirei | reverse complement strand
CAGGGTGGAGAGCTCCGCCTCCGGGTGTTCATCAGGGAGGAGAGCTCCGCCTCCGGGTGTTCATCAGGGTGGAGAGCTCCGCCTCCGGGTGTTCATCAGGGTGGAGAGCTCCGCCTCCGGGTGTTCATCAGGGTGGAGAGCTGCTGAGCAGAACACCAGCAGGGCGGCTCCTCGGGGGCGGAGCCAGGGGGGGGCGGAGGGCATGGGGGGTGCACAGCAGGGGGGAGAGGGGGAGCAACCAGGGACTGCAGGTACCCAGAGGGGGAGGAGAGGGAGCAGGCAGAGATGGGGGGTGCCCAGCAGGTTGTGGAGGAGGAAGAGGAGGGGGGCACTGGGCCAGTCCAGCAAGGTGAGGAGGGAGAGGGGGAGGAGGTAGGAGAGAGGAGGGTGGGGCTGGGGCTGGGGTGGCCCAACAAGGTGAAGAGGAGGACAAAGGAGAGTCCGAGGAAGAGAGGGGGGCAGGTGCCAGAGAGGTGGTGCTGTCGGACAGTGAGGTGGACATGGAGGAGGAGGAGCCTCAGAGTCCCCCGGCTAAAGAGGAGGGAGGAAGGAGAAAACCCACAGGCGAAGAAGGTGATGGCGGGCAGACGGAGGTCGAGGAGGAGAGGGGCGGAGCCAGAGTCCAGCTCGGAGGAGGAATCCACTCTTCTTCCTCACTACAGTGTGGAGGAGCTGAAAGACGAAGCAGGTGTGGCACGTAAAGGTGGAAGACCACTTCTGCAGAGACAAGTTCTTCCTCTCTGCCACCTTCCTCACGATGAAGACGAGAGAGGAGCCTTCACTCCACAGGAGGTCTACAGGCTGAAGAAGATCCTGATCCTGGTGGAGGACGAGGAGAAGAGGGCGAGAGGCGAGGGCGACTGAGGGGGAACACCTCCTGGCCTCAGGGAGCAGCTCTGGTTTTATTAATGAACCTGAGCATCAGGAACAAGTTTCTTCTTCAGGAAGGTGCTGCAGTGAAAGAGTTTTGTGTTGATTGCAATTTGGTTTTATGTGGTGCACAGTTTAAAATAAAGTTTTTTTCAAAAATAAAAATAAATCTCTGTTCTCTCTTCTCTCTTCTCTCCTCTCTCTCTCTCTCTTCTCTCTATTCTCTCTCTCTCTCCCTCTCTCTATTCTCTCAACATAACTAACGTCAGTAAACAGCTGGACGAGGCTTTGAAACGCAAGTTACGTATGTAACTATGGTTCTATGAATCCTGGATGACCGCCAGAGGCGGTGCTTAGCACTGGATATCTTCCGTCTTGCGCATAGCAGGTCGAGTATTAATAACGACAAAGTCACCCGTGACCTCGGATGACCCACCCACCGGGTATAATTTCCGGTGTCATCCCGAGATCAGTTCTACGGAATCTTCTCGCGAACTCACAAAATTCCGAGTGACCAAGAACTCTGGCGGTCATCCAGGATTCATAGAACCATAGTTACATACGTAACTTGCGTTCTATTTCATCCTTCCTGACCGCCAGAGGCGGTGCTTAGCACTGGATGACTTATATCAACAGAGTCACGAGGAATCCCAAGGAAACTACCTCATATGACTCAAGCAGAGGATCTGGACGGAGAACCACCTGCAATGCATGGAGGGTGTTCCCGTTCACTCTGTAGTCTCTGGTGAATGTGCGCAACGATGCCCCTGAGGCTGTTGCATACATATGCACCTATATTCCCTACGGGCATACCTCTCAGGGTCGCCCGTGATGTGGGAACGCCGGTGGTAGAGCAACACCCTGCTCTGGATGGCAGAGCACGGACGTTCACCACCTCTGCACAGGCAATGGCCTCCACTATCTAGTGGAACAGGCACTGTTCTGCAGTGGCATAGCCCTTCTTAGATCCACCCTAACTGACTAGTTATGGTGGTCAAGCTGTGCAGGCTGGACAGGCTGGTTGAGACCCGAGCGTGCCAGCACCTTTGGGGGAAGCCACTGCTTTAGGCCGCAGTGTGACACCCGAGCCCTCTGAGTTCCCCTCAGACAAGGCTCATTGACCGACAGGGCGTGTAGCTTGCCTACTTGCTCTGCCGCAGTTATGGCAAGGATGAAAGGTCTTTGCCGACAGCAACCACAGCTCTGCCTCTGCCAAGGGTTCGAAGGGAGGCGAGCATAGGGTGTCCAGTACCCCGGGCAAGTCCCCTGGAGGAGCCCTCGGGGGGCTCAGGGGATAGTCACTGAGGCCCTCCTTATGAAGAGGGACACCAGCTTGTGGCTGTTCCGCATCATTGTCGGCTTTAGCATGCTGCCATGAAATGGCAGCTATGTAGACCCTCAGGATAGAGGCAGACATGCCCTTAACTAGAAGGGATGACGGAGGCGTGAGTACCGTAGGCACGAGGCACCGTACTGGGTCCCTCCGTCCGCCGGTCGGAAAGCGGCTTTGGTCTGCACATGTCTTGTAGACGGATGGCACTCTGGCATTTAGAATAGTCCTTTGGACTGATTCTGTTCAGTTGCTTCTGCTCTCCTGCGGCCAAGCCCTTTGTTGGGCACGGCCGGGATCGGGATGGCAGGTCCCACCATCTAGCTGTGCTAGGGGGTCCCGTATGTCAGCGAGGCGCCGTCTCACAGCGAAGTCTGTGCAGCCAGGGGAACCAAGTCCTGGCTGGACGCAAGGGGGCCACCAGCAAAAATCGGTGGCCCTGTTGAAGACCCCGAGTAGCTGGCAAGATCAGCGGAAATGTGGGGAACGCCCTGGTTCCGTTCTCCTGGTCGATACCTCGCCCGACAATTGGTCAGGTGAAGGGTTTCCGGAGTAAGAAAAGTCAGAAGGGCACAGGAGCTCCGTAGCAGCTCTGCAGCCCTAGAGACCCCTGGAGGTTCAAGCCAACACGTGGTTGAGGCGATGTCTCGCCCAACAAGTACATATTCCCTCCCAAGTATGGCAGGAACTGTTTGAGCGCTAGGTGCATGGCCTGTGGCTCCAGACCCAAGTGTCGCGAATAGACTGTCCTCTGGAAGTCCTGTACCGCCAGACTGCGCCCCACCTTGAGAGGCGGGAGTCTGCTGTGGCGACCTCCCGGTGGGGCGGACCCCTTCCCTGGGGATACCCTCTGACTGGTATGCTCTCACCCTCTACGGGGATAGAGCCGAGGGCACCACTGTGACACCCATCTTGTGCCTGTGGCCCCTGGCGAAGGCTGTTAGGCCCTCCATGCGAAGGGCGCAGCGACAGCAGCCCAAGCATTTGCCCGATAGGCAAGGAAAAAAGGATAAAAGACCACTGCCTGCCCCCTCAGAGAGGGGAAGGCTGCGGAGGATGTCGTCCACTTGCTTGAGTGACGGGCAGGCCCACTTAGTGGCTGCATCTAGAGCTACACCAATGAAGGTTATGCTCTGAGAATGGCTCAGACAGTTGTTTGTTCACGAAGGCCCAACCGGGCGGCGTGAGAGAGTGCGAGTAATGCACTGTGTGGCCCTAAATGGGTATGGCGCACATATCAGCCAGATCGCACAGGATGGCAGTTTCCTCACGCGCTGGTGATTGCAGGGCGGCAGTAATGCCTTTTGTAAAAACTCCTGGGGAAGTCCATATGGAAGAAGTCTGGGAATAACGGCTTTGGAAAGCGAAACAGAGCAACCGTCTGTGAAGCATTCTAGGAACCTGACAAAAGACCTCCCTTAAGTCGACAGACGTGAGCCGATCTCCTCTAGAGACCACACGAAGGATGTCTGCTGTGCTCAGCCTGAGAAAGTCAAGACGTGGCGCCCCCGAGTCTGCGGGGTGTGGACACGGTCCTGCGAAGACCAGATAACTGCTGCCTGGTCTAACCGGCTTGCACCGTGCGCTGCTGCGCCTGTAGAGCAGGTCCCCTAATTTCACTGGGACAGTAGGGAGGTTGTTCCTACATGCCTCCGACAAGGGTGCCTGCGCCGGCCAAACAGCTGGTCTGAACCCTGGAGAGCATTAATAATAATAATAATGCATTTCATTTTTATCGCACTCTTCCTTCAAAGAATCTCAGAGTGCCACACATATAGTAAAAACAAATAAAACCGATTAAAACATAGTTAAAGCAACCCATGAAAAGAAAAAAAATCAGAATGTAATAACTGACAATAAATTAACTCAAGGTAAAAGAAATGCCATTAGGCGCCCAGGTTCTCTTGACGTAAGTGCAAATGCCTGCAGCGAAGCATCACTGAGGCTGTAGTCAAGTATGACATAGGAGGGGGAGTTGCCGTGTAGTAAGCACGGTAAAATGGTCACCTGAGAACCGACTGGGCTCGAGGGCACCGGTCATCCGGCCTCGGAGTCCCCTTGGGGAAAAAACCGATGGATGCGATAGTTAGCTCAATGGATGGCATGGGACGAAGGCCACATTTGGCCATGTCCTGCATGGACGCCGGGGTTCGGTGATCTGTCGTAAGATGGTAACCCCTCAGATAGTCTCTGGAGGCCAGACTGAAAAGGTGGCAGGGCCGGGAATGCCCCTGAAGAATGCACTAGCGTGCGTGGGGTTCCGGCTGCTGTATATCCAGCAGTTCCTGTGCCCTGCGAATGACGAACCCGATGGGGCCGTCGACTGCCCCCTACAAGGGGCTATGGCCTGAGGAATGGGAACCAGCCCAGAAGCGTGGGTGGGCCGCTCGTCCCCGTCCTCCAGTAAGGAGATTGGTGGACACTGCCACTGGGATGTCCTCCCTTGGGAATGGATCAGCCGTGGGTGGATCTGATGCTTCAGTCCTCCCTGCACTAGGGTGGCGACTTATGTGAGCTAGTTCTGCGGTCAGCAGACCTACTCTATAAGCTAGCCTGCCCGATTGCTCTGCTAGGGGAGCCCCTGCGGCTCCTAGCTGGCGCTTGCAACTGGTCGGCTGGCCTGGAGCTGACCTGACCTGTCTGTTGGGGTCCTAGCAGTAGCCAGAGCGAGCGCACTCCGCTACTGCAGCCCAGGTCCTGTGGAGCAGGACAGAGACAGCCCGTCTAGTGAGGGGAGAGCGTAACGCTGCCCTCACCCGTACGGTAGCTGTAGCTGCTGGGGGTCGCAGCAGTAGCACTCTGCTACTGTGGCCCAGGTGCTGAGGAGCAGGACGGAGACAGCCCGTCTAGAGCGAGGACACCTCTTCAATACAGTAGCTGCAATTACAAGCATCCCACGAGTAGCCTGGGCGAAAGCCTGTGCTCCGGGGGAGCAGGTCCTGTGGAAACAGTCGCAGTGAGAGGGCAGGTCTCTTCGAGGACCCTCTCCACTAGTATGGCCACTGTACTTACTGGTGTCCTCCCAGTAAGCCTGAGCGAGAGCTCTGCGCTACTGTAGACGCTGATCCCGTGAGCACGGGTCAGAACCCAGCATGTCTAGTGAGAGAGTGAGGACACACTTCACTCTCTGGTAGCTGTCAGGTTAGCGTGGCATTAGTTAGCCTGAGTGTTGACGCTCTGCTAGCTGTAACAGCAGCGATGTCATGGAGGTACATGTGCAGTATGCATCAGTATAGACTTATAGCCTCCCTAGCGTCCCACCGGTGAGCCTGAGCGGGACGCTCTGCTCACTGGAAGCCGGTAGCAGTGTAGCAGTGTAGCAGTGTAGCATCCAGCCGCAACGAGCGGACGCGCTCTCGTTAGCGCTGTAATCGCCCACCAGTAGCCTGAGCGAGAGCGCTCCGCTACTTGGGCCGAGGTCCTGTGGAACAGGAGGTAGCTGTCGGGTTTAGCGTAGGCTCCGTTAGCCTGAGTGGACACACTCTGCTAGCTATGCACGGCGGCAATGCTACCAAAGTCAACACACACGCTATCCCACCGCTACAGAGAGCCGGTCGCGCCGGTGTAGCAGCCTGGCGACACCGAGCGGACGCGCTCTCGTTAGCACACAGTTAGCAGGAGCGAGAGCTCTGCTCCTGTGGGATATGCCGTCATAGACAACAATTGTATTCGATCTCACCCGATTGAAGCTTCGCGGTGAAGGTGCTCTGGTGAAGACCGAGAAAGACCCGTGCGCTCTCCGGTCCGCCTCGACGGTCCGCGGAGAGAACGAACGCCTCCTCCTCAGAGGAGAGCTCGTCGCAGCCTCTGGAGGGCGGATCGCAACTCCGACCATTTGGTCACAAGGCTCCCCGCGACGAGCTTCAGTTAAACTTCAGCTTGAGCTGATGCTAACGTAGTAATTCCGTTAGCCTGCGTTTGCGAGAAGATGAAAAAGAACTGATCTCGGGATGACACCGGAACTTATACCCGGTGGGCGGGTCATCCGAGGTCACGGGTGACTTTGTCGTTATTAATACTCGACCTGCTATGCGCAAGACGGAAGATATCCAGTGCTAAGCACCGCCTCTGGCGGTCAGGAAGGATGAAATAGAATCACGGATTTCGTGAGTTGTTGTTTGTTTATTGTTGAGGAACCGTCGGACCAGTTGTGACGTCATGTTTTCAGCAGCGTAATGTTGTGGTTGATTTATCACAAACACGTCATGACCTGTTGGTCTGGTGCTGCGCGTCAGAGGAGGAGGAGGAGGAGGAGGAGAGGAGGAGGGAGGGGGGGGGGCTCGTGAGCGCCATGTCAGGGCGAAATTCTCACAAGAACTCAGATAAATTCCCCGTCGGATGAACACATTGTGGGGACTTGATGACAGAGAGAGAAACTTTTATTCTTAAATACGGATGAATGAAGAAAGTGTCTCCAGCAAAAAGGGCCCTTTACTCATCCAGGGCAAAGGGGAGGAGCTTGAGCACCACTAGGGCTCTATCTGTGTGTGTGTGTGTGTGTGTGTGGGTGGGGGTGTGTGTGTGTGTGTGGGTGGGGGTGTGTGTGTGTGTGTGTATGCGTTACCTTGCTCTCCACTCATCTCACTGGTCGTCTGGTCCTGTCTGGACAAAGACCAGTTACTCACTTTGAGACACACACACACACACACACACACACACACACAGACACATACACACAGACACACACACACAGACACACAGACACACAGACACACACACACACACAGACACACAGACACACAGACACACACACACACACAGACACACACACACACACACAGACACACAGACACACAGACACACAGACACAGACACACAGACACAGACACACACACACACACAGACACACACACACACACACACAGACACACAGACACACACACACACACACAGACAAACAGACACACACACACACACACAGACACACACACACACACACACACAGACACACAGACACACACACACACAGACACACACACACACACACAGACACACACACACACACAGACACACACACACACACACACACACACACACACACACACACACAGACACACAGACACACACACACACACACACAGACACACACACACACACAGACAAACAGACACACACACACACAGACACACACACACACACACAGACAAACAGACACACACACACACAGACACACAGACACACACACACACACACACACACACAGACACACACAGACACACACACACACACACACACAGACACACACCAGAGGAGCAGCTGCTTCTTGTATCTCTGGTGAACCCTTTAGCGTGAAGTATGACATCACCATGACGTCACTGACTCACCTCAGCCGGGGTGGGGTCAGGGGGTCACCGGCAGAGGGGGCGGAGCGGTGGATGCAGCCCGCCCTGCAACACAGAGACCACTTCAGATGGACAGGAAGGGGACAGGAAGGGGACAGGAAGAGGACAGGAAGAGGACAGGAAGGGAACAAGAAGGGGACAGGAAGGAGACAAGAAGGGAACAGGAAGGGGACAGGAAGAAGACAGGAAGAGGACAGGAAGGGGACAGGAAGAGGACAGGAAGGAGACAGGAAGAGGACAGGAAGGGGACAGAAAGGGGACAAGAAGGGGACAGGAAGGAGACAGGAAGGGGACAGGAAGGAGACAGGAAGAGGACAGGAAGGGGACAGGAAGAGGACAGAAAGGGGACAGGAAGAGGACAGGAAGGGAACAGGAAGAGGACAGGAAGGGAACAAGAAGGGGACAGGAAGGAGACAAGAAGGGAACAGGAAGGGGACAGGAAGAGGACAGGAAGAGGACAGGAAGAGGACAGGAAGGGGACAGGAAGGGGACAGGAAGAGGACAGGAAGGGAACAGGAAGGGGACAGGAAGAGGACAGGAAGGGAACAGGAAGGGGACAGGAAGGGGACAGGAAGGGGACAGGAAGAGGACAGGAAGGGGACAGGAAGAGGACAGGAAGAGGACAGAAAGGTGACAGGAAGGGGACAGGAAGAGGACAGGAAGGGGACAGGAAGAGGACAGGAAGAAGAGGGACAGGAAGGGAACAGGAAGAGGACAGGAAGAGGACAGGAAGGGAACAGGAAGGGGACAGGAAGGTGACAGGAAGGGGACAGGAAGAGGACAGGAAGAGGACAGGAAGGGAACAGGAAGGGGACAGGAAGAGGACAGAAAGGGGACAAGAAGGGGACAGGAAGGAGACAGGAAGGGGACAGGAAGGGGACAGGAAGGACAGGAAGGGGACAGGAAGGGGACAGGAAGAGGACAGGAAGAGGACAGGAAGGAGACAGGAAGAGGACAGGAAGGAGACAGGAAGTGGACAGGAAGAGGACAGGAAGGAGACAGGAAGAGGACAGGAAGGGGACAGGAAGAGGACAGGAAGAGGACAGGAAGGAGACAGGAAGAGGACAGGAAGGGGACAAGAAGGAGACAGGAAGAGGACAGGAAGGAGACAGGAAGAGGACAGGAAGGAGACAGGAAGGGGACAGGAAGGAGACAGGAAGAGGACAGGAAGGGACAGGAAGAGGACAGGAAGGGGACAGGAAGAGGACAGGAAGGGGACAGGAAGGGGACAGGAAGAGGACAGGAAGAGGACAGGAAGGGGACAGGAAGGAGACAGGAAGAGGACAGGAAAGGGACAGGAAGAGGACAGGAAGGGGACAAGAAGGGGACAGGAAGAGGACAGGAAGGGGACAGGAAGAGGACAGGAAGGGGACAGGAAGGGGACAGGAAGGGGACAGGAAGGAGACAAGAAGAGGAGTGTGTGTGTGTGTGTGTGTATGTGTGTTGTGTGTGCGTGTGTGTGTGTGTGTGTATGTGTGTGTGTGTGTGTGTGTGTGTGTATGTGTGTGTGTGTGTGTGTGTGTATGTGCGTGTGTGTGTGTGTATGTGTGTGTGTGTGTGTGTGTGTGTGTGTGTGTGTATGTGTGTGTGCTAACCTGCTGAGTTTGCTGGCCTCAGCTGTCGTTTCGTGTGTTTCTCTGTTCACTCGCTGACTCGGAGAAGAACTAGAGCAGACCACCAGAGACCATCAGAGACCACAACCAGACCAGGTCGACAGGAGACCAGGTCCACAGGAGACCAGGTTCACAGACCAGGTCCACAGGAGACCAGGTCCACAGACCAGGTCCACAGGAGACCAGGTTCACAGACCAGGTCCACAGGAGACCAGGTCCACAGGAGACCAGGTCCACAGGAGACCAGGTTCACAGGAGACCAGGTCCACAGGAGACCAGGTCCACAGGAGACCAGGTCCACAGGAGACCAGGTTCACAGGAGACCAGGTCCACAGGAGACCAGGTCCACAGGAGACCAGGTTCACAGACCAGGTCCACAGGAGACCAGGTTCACAGGAGACCAGGTGCACAGGAGACCAGGTGCACAGACCAGGTCCACAGGAGACCAGGTTCACAGGAGACCAGGTCCACAGGAGACCAGGTCCACAGACCAGTCCTTCAGACCTCTAGACCGCCCCAGCACGTGACGATGGTGATGGGCTGCTGTGATCTCGTCTCCTGTGCATCAGGACCAGATCACCTCTGATCCTGTCGCATATTTTCCCATAATGCACTTCACCCTGAATGGCCATATGTCCGCCAGTGATGACAACGGCCGAGGACCTCTTCACCGTCAGTCTGGATCCAACACGATGAAGAGTTGAACCCTGGTGAAGAGCATCAGGCAGACAGGAAGAGGAGGGGAGCCTTCTGAAGGGCTCCTGCAGTAGGACCGGCTCCTAGAGTAGGACCGGCTCCTGGAGTAGGACCGGCTCCTGCAGTAGGACCGGCTCCTGCAGTAGGACCGGCTCCTAGAGTAGGACCGGCTCCTGGAGGAGGACCGGCTCCTGCAGTAGGACCGGCTCCTGCAGTAGGACCGGCTCCTAGAGTAGGACCGGCTCCTAGAGTAGGACCGGCTCCTGCAGTAGGACCGGCTCCTGGAGTAGGACCGGCTCCTGCAGTAGGACCGGCTCCTAGAGTAGGACCGGCTCCTGGAGTAGGACCGGCTCCTGCAGTAGGACCGGCTCCTGCAGTAGGACCGGCTCCTAGAGTAGGACCGGCTCCTGGAGGAGGACCGGCTCCTGCAGTAGGACCGGCTCCTGGAGGAGGACCGGCTCCTGCAGTAGGACCGGCTCCTGCAGTAGGACCGGCTCCTAGAGTAGGACCGGCTCCTGGAGTAGGACCGGCTCCTGCAGTAGGACCGGCTCCTGCAGTAGGACCGGCTCCTAGAGTAGGACCGGCTCCTGGAGTAGGACCGGCTCCTGCAGTAGGACCGGCTCCTAGAGTAGGACCGGCTCCTGGAGTAGGACCGGCTCCTGCAGTAGGACCGGCTCCTGCAGTAGGACCGGCTCCTAGAGTAGGACCGGCTCCTGGAGTAGGACCGGCTCCTGCAGTAGGACCGGCTCCTGGAGTAGGACCGGCTCCTGGAGTAGGACCGGCTCCTGGAGTAGGACCGGCTCCTGGAGGAGGACCGGCTCCTGCAGTAGGACCGGCTCCTGCAGTAGGACCGGCTCCTGCAGTAGGACCGGCTCCTGGAGGAGGACCGGCTCCTGGAGTAGGACCGGCTCCTGCAGTAGGACCGGCTCCTGGAGGAGGACCGGCTCCTGCAGTAGGACCGGCTCCTGCAGTAGGACCGGCTCCTGGAGGAGGACCGGCTCCTGGAGTAGGACCGGCTCCTGGAGTAGGACCGGCTCCTGGAGGAGGACCGGCTCCTGGAGTAGGACCGGCTCCTGGAGTAGGACCGGCTCCTGGAGGAGGACCGGCTCCTGCAGTAGGACCGGCTCCTGCAGTAGGACCGGCTCCTGGAGGAGGACCGGCTCCTGCAGTAGGACCGGCTCCTGCAGTAGGACCGGCTCCTGGAGGAGGACCGGCTCCTGCAGTAGGACCGGCTCCTGGAGGAGGACCGGCTCCTGCAGTAGGACCGGCTCCTGCAGTAGGACCGGCTCCTGGAGGAGGACCGGCTCCTGCAGTAGGACCGGCTCCTGGAGTAGGACCGGCTACTGGAGTAGGACCGGCTCCTGCAGTAGGACCGGCTCCTGGAGAACCAACACCAGCAGAAGGTCTGTGAAAGTCCCTCAGAACCTTCGACTAAGGCTCCCAACAGAAGCCCCATGCTGCTGTGGTTGTATAGAAGTCTCGAGACTTTACGCTCTTCTCTAGAACAGCACCATGAGCTGACCCTCATGGTGGGGTCCTTCATGGTGGGGTCCTTCATGGTGGGGTCCTTCATGGTGGGGTCCTTGATGGTGGGGTCCTTCATGGTGGGGTCCTTCATGGTGGGGTCCTTGATGGTGGGGTCCTTCATGGTGGGGTCCTTGATGGTGGGGTCCCCATGGTGGGGTCCTTCATGGTGGCGTCCCCATGGTGGGGTCCTTCATGGTGGGGTCCCCATGGTGGGGTCCTTCATGGTGGGGTCCTTCATGGTGGGGTCCTTCATGGTTGGGTCTCCATGGTGGGGTCCTTCTTGGTGGGGTCCTTCTTGGTGGGGTTCTTCATGGTGGGGTCCTTGATGGTGGGGTCCGTCATGGTGGGGTCCCCATGGTGGGGTCCTTCATGGTGGGGTCCTTCATGGTGGGGTCCCCATGGTGGGGTCCTTGATGGTGGGGTCCTTCATGGTGGGGTCCTTCATGGTGGGGTCCTTCATGGTGGGGTCCCCATGGTGGGGTCCTTCTTGCTGGGGTCCTTCGTGGTGGGGTCCTTCATGGTGGGGTCCCCATGGTGGGGTCCTTCTTGGTGGGGTCCTTCATGGTGGGGTCCTTCGTGGTGGGGTCCTTCGTGGTGCGGTCCTTCATGGTGGGGTCCTTCATGGTGGGGTCCTTCGTGGTGGGGTACTTCATGGTGGGGTCCCCATGGTGGGGTCCTTCATGGTGGGGTCCTTGATGGTGGGGTCCCCATGGTGGGGTCCTTCATGGTGGGGTCCTTGATGGTGGGGTCCTTCATGGTGGGGTCCCCATGGTGGGGTGCTTCATGGTGGGGTCCTTCATGGTGGGGTCCCCATGGTGGGGTCCCCATGGTGGGGTCCCCATGGTGGGGTCCCCATGGTGGGGTCCTTCATGGTGGGGTCCTTCATGGTGGGGTCCCCATGGTGGGGTTCTTGATGGTGGGGTCCTTCTTGGTGGGGTCCTTCATGGTGGGGTCCTTGATGGTGGGGTCCTTCATGGTGGGGTCCCCATGGTGGGGTCCTTCATGGTGGGGTCCCCATGGTGGGGTCCTTCATGGTGGGGTCCCCATGGTGGGGTCCTTGATGGTGGGGTCCTTCATGGTGGGGTCCCCATGGTGGGGTCCTTCATGGTGGGGTCCCCATGGTGGGGTCCTTCATGGTGGGGTCCCCATGGTGGGGTCCTTCATGGTGGGGTCCCCATGGTGGGGTCCTTCATGGTGGGGTCCCCATGGTGGGGTCCTTGATGGTGGGGTCCTTCATGGTGGGGTCCCCATGGTGGGGTCCTTCATGGTGGGGTCCTTCATGGTGGGGTCCCCATGGTGGGGTCCTTGATGGTGGGGTCCTTCATGGTGGGGTCCCCATGGTGGGGTCCTTCATGGTGGGGTCCCCATGGTGGGGTCCTTGATGGTGGGGTCCTTCATGGTGGGGTCCTTCATGGTGGGGTCCTTGATGGTGGGGTCCTTGATGGTGGGGTCCTTCATGGTGGGGTCCTTCATGGTGGGGTCCCCATGGTGGGGTCCTTGATGGTGGGGTCCTTCATGGTGGGGTCCTTCATGGTGGGGTCCCCATGGTGGGGTCCTTCATGGTGGGGTCCTTCATGGTGGGGTCCCCATGGTGGGGTCCTTCATGGTGGGGTCCCCATGGTGGGGTCCTTGATGGTGGGGTCCTTCATGGTGGGGTCCTTCATGGTGGGGTCCTTCATGGTGGGGTCCCCATGGTGGGGTCCTTCATGGTGGGGTCCCCATGGTGGGGTCCTTGATGGTGGGGTCCCCATGGTGGGGTCCTTCATGGTGGGGTCCCCATGGTGGGGTCCTTCATGGTGGAGTCCTTCATGGTGGGGTCCTTGATGGTGGGGTCCCCATGGTGGGGTCCTTCATGGTGGGGTCCCCATGGTGGAGTCCTTCATGGTGGGGTCCTTGATGGTGGGGTCCCCATGGTGGGGTCCCCATGGTGGGGTCCTTCATGGTGGGGTCCCCATGGTGGAGTCCTTCATGGTGGGGTCCTTCATGGTGGGGTCCTTCATGGTGGGGTCCTTCATGGTGGGGTCCTTCATGGTGGGGTCCTTGATGGTGGGGTCCTTGATGGTGGGGTCCTTCATGGTGGGGTCCCCATGGTGGAGTCCTTCATGGTGGGGTCCTCATGGTGGGGTCCTTGATGGTGGGGTCCTTCATGGTGGGGTCCTTCATGGTGGGGTCCCCATGGTGGGGTCCTTGATGGTGGGGTCCCCATGGTGGGGTCCTTCATGGTGGGGTCCTTCATGGTGGGGTCCCCATGGTGGGGTCCTTGATGGTGGGGTCCAGTTCATCTCAACGAGCTTCTGATACTGAGATTATCGGATCGGATCTCGAGTCAGCAACAGGCTATAATCCCCACAATGCACCACACAGGAAGTCTTTTCTACTTCCTGTTGCAAACCGTTGACCTCGTGGACCTCAGGGGTAACGAACATTCACAGCGTGGGCAAAGCTACTGGAGCAACTTGGGCTGAAGTGCCTTGCCCAAGGACACATCGGCATGGGCTAGGACAGCTAGCAGTCATCTGCCCCGTGTGGAGAGATGACAGCAGCTTAGGGTCTGACCACGAGGTCAGAGGTCAGAGGTCAGAGGTCAGTCTGCAGCTAGGCCTCCAGCAGCCGGACCCTGAGACCGGGAACAAGGTCCTTCACCCCAGAGGTGGACAAACTGCAGCGTCAGACGAGCCAGAGCCTGAACACACCGCCTGACGAGCCAGAGCCTGAACACACCGCCAGACGAGCCAGAGCCTGAACACACCGCAAGACGAGCCAGAGCCTGAACACACCGCCAGACGAGTCAGAGCCTGAACACACCGCCAGACGAGCCAGAGCCTGAACACACCGCCTGACGAGCCAGAGCCTGAGCACACCGCCAGACGAGCCAGAGCCTGAACACACCGCCTGGCGAGCCAGAGCCTGAACACACCGCCTGGCGAGCCAGAGCCTGAACACACCGCCAGACGAGCCAGAGCCTGAACACACCGCCTGACGAGCCAGAGCCTGAACACACCGCCTGGCGAGCCAGAGCCTGAACACACCGCCAGACGAGCCAGAGCCTGAACACACCGCCAGACGAGCCAGAGCCTGAACACACCGCCTGGCGAGCCAGAGCCTGAACACACCGCCAGACGAGCCAGAGCCTGAACACACCACCAGACGAGCCAGAGCCTGAACACACCGCCTGACGAGCCAGAGCCTGAACACACCGCCTGGCGAGCCAGAGCCTGAACACACCGCCTGGCGAGCCAGAGCCTGAACACACCGCCTGACGAGCCAGAGCCTGAACACACCGCCTGGCGAGCCAGAGCCTGAACACACCGCCTGGCGAGCCAGAGCCTGAACACACCGCCTGACGAGCCAGAGCCTGAACACACCGCCTGGCGAGCCAGAGCCTGAACACACCGCCTGACGAGCCAGAGCCTGAACACACCGCCTGGCGATCCAGAGCCTGAACACACCGCCAGACGAGCCAGAGCCTGAACACACCGCCTGGCGAGCCAGAGCCTGAACACACCGCCAGACGAGCCAGAGCCTGAACACACCGCCTGGTGTGTAAACACACGGCCTCAGAGTCAGTGTGTGTGTGTGTGTTTGTGTGTGTGTGTGGGAGTGTTTTCCATGTGTTGTCAGAGGGATGGAGAGAGAGGTAATGACTGTGGGAGGAATGTGGTTGACCTCTGACCCTGCGTGGGCCAACTGTGACTGAGTGAGTGTGAGTCTGTGCATGTGTGTGTGTGTATGTAAATGTGTGTGTGTATGTGTGTGTGCGTGTGTGTGTGTGTATGTAAATGTGTGTGTGTATGTGTGTATGGCCCCCTGACACCATCCATTGTTTTACCGACTCCAAACTGCCTCTCATCCTCCTCATCCTCCCACTCAGCATTGCAAATCAGCCCGCCAACACACACGTGCGCACACACACACACACACACACTCAGCTGAAGGGATCAGCAGGTTGTTCTGTGTCTCTCTCCGTGAGCTGATCCCCAGAGCGTCACACGCCCACAGAGCAGCTCAGAGAAGATGTTCCGCCATGTTGGGACATTGTCTGCATTCAGTTTGAAAAGCTTGTTTTAAATTGCAGATATATAAGTGAGAGGAGAGCTGCATCAACCGTGCACTGGGACGAGGGGTCGCTGACCTTTAGTGAAGCAGCTGGCCGGACCAGCTCTCCAATGACCACCAGAGCACTGAGCAGCCACAGGGACACGTGGTCAGGTAGAACACAGAGTCTGCTCTGGAGGGGCTGGACACCATGGGGAGGACACTCAGTGAGGACCAATGACCAATGACCAATGATCAATGACCAATGACCAATGATCAATGACCAATGATCAATGATCAATGACCAATGACCAATGATCAATGACCAATAATCAATGACCAATGACCAATGATCAATGATCAATGACCAATAATCAATGACCAATGACCAATGATCAATGACCAATGGATCAATGACCAATGATCAATGAGCCAATGATCAATGGATCAATGAGCCAATGATCAATGAGCCAATTATCAATGACCAATGACCAATGGATCAATGACCAATGATCAATGAGCCAATGATCAATGGATCAATGACCAATGGCCAATGACCAATGACCAATGATCAATGGATCAATGACCAATGATCAATGACCAATGACCAATGACCAATGATCAATGACCAATGATCAATGATCAATGACCAATGATCAATGACCAATGACCAATGACCAATGGATCAACTAACCAATGACAAATGACCAATGATCAATGACCAATGACCAATGATCAATGACCAATGACCAATGGATCAACTAACCAATGATCAATGACCAATGAGCCAATGATCAATGGATCAATGAGCCAATGACCAATGGATCAATGATCAATGAGCCAATGATCAATGGATCAATGAGCCAATGATCAATGAGCCAATGATCAATGACCAATGAACTCACATTGGTGGACTGGCTCCATCATATTTCAGAGGTGTTGAAACACGAGTAACTGATCACACACACACACACACACACACACACACACACACACACACACACACACACACACACACACACACACACACACACACACACACACACACACACACACACACACACACACACACACACACACACACACACACACACACACACACACACACACACAGTAGGCTTGACAACTCACACGGTGAAGCATGCAGAGACATTTACATAAACTCCCCAATGAGACTCCAGAGCAGCCGTTACTGCACATGGACACACATATACACACATACTTACACACATACTTACACACATATATATATATATATAGATACATATACATATATATGTATATAAATATACATATACATATATATGTATATAAATATACATATATATGAATATAAATATACATATATATGTATATGTATATATATACATATACTTACACATATATATATAGATACATATACATATGTATATATATATACATATATACTTACATATATATATGTATATGTATATATACATATATATATGAATATAAATATACATATATATGTATATGTATATGTATATACATATACATATACATATATGTATATATATACATATATACTTACATATATATATATGTATATGTATATATATTTGTATATGTATATGTAAGTATATATACACACATATACATATATATAGATTTATGTAAGTATATATGTATATATATATATTAGGGCTGTCAGCGTTAACGCGTTAATCTATGCGATTAATTTGGCCGCGTTAACGCACTAAAATATTTTAACGCAATTAACGCAACAACAAAAATTTACATTTTTTTTTTAAACCGCGGCAGTACGGTTTGACACTGTTTCCGTTTTTAAAACAATTATTTCTCCGCGAAAATAAGGAGCAGAAATCAGTTTAACTCGTGGATGAATCAGTCGGGTTTCCTCCTGCTCCTCCTTCCTCCCGTCTCCCCCTCTGAGACACAGAGGAACGGAGGGGCGACGTGTCGGGGGACGCGGCGCGGAAAGAACTCGTCACACGAAACCTTCACCATGATTTGTCAATCCGTTTCGGTAAAAACAACCAATGAACACTCAGTAAATCACAAAGGACCTCCCACCTCACAGGTGAGGCTCATTAGCAGCCTGTCAGTCAGAGAACCAGAGAACACGGCGCGAGGACAATGAGCCTCATATCAGAGCTGAGATTGTTCTGGAATGTTTGATGTATAACACGTGGGGGTGTGTCACATGCAAAAGGCTTTAAACGGTGAATTTGATTTATTTTGTAAAATGTATAAAATGCCCCCAGCCTCCAGAGGGTTAACGTGACATATTTGAATGTCAGTCAGTTACCAAGGCCACTGGTTCTGCTGTTCAGTGTTAAAGATGACAGGACCAATGGGGTCTCAATATACTTCTTTTTTTTTACTAATCTGATGTTTCACTGAAGAAACAATTTATCATCCACGATATTAAATACCTCGCTGGCACTTTATAGGTAGGAGCCTCTTTGAAAACACAGCTCTGTGTGAAGTTTTGTCTTTAAAAAGAAGGAAAACACTTTTAATTTAATTTTTTTTAATCGATTGACAGCCCTAATATATATACATATATATGTATATGTATGTGTATATATATACATACATATATAATTGTATATATATTAGGGCTGTGAAACGATTACAAATTTTAATCAGGTTAATCACAGGTTTCTGTGGATTAATCATGATTAATCACATATTACCGATATTCTCGGTATATTTGTGTGAGAACATTAAGATTTATGACAAAAGACGGATCTATACATTTATCCACAGGGGTGCACAGAACTTTTCCAGTGAGTTACTCAGGTGAGTACCGGGAGATGGTGATTGGTGCTCACTCCATATGCAACGTGAGCTTTTGTGACGTCCACCTACGGGGGGGGGGGGGGGGAGAGGGGGGGGTGCTAGTGAGAGTGTGCTCACCAGGGTGCGTGCATCACGGCTGAGCGATGCCGGAGATGGGAGTGTTAGCGCGACACTAGAGACAGAATGACACGCTGCTGTCGAGACGACCAACAACAGACGGACTGGAGCTCATTCTGAGCATGCGTTAAATGCGGTAAAAAAAATTGAACTAATTAATCCTGTAATTTAATCATAACGCGTTAACGCGTTATTTCTCACAGCACTAATATATATATGTAGATATATATGTATATATATGTATATATATATGTCAATCATAAGAACAAATCTTACCCAAACACAAATAAATCCTCTTTAATCATTGAGGAAACTCTCACCATGTGATTCACCCACAACAATAAAGCCTCCTGAGACACACCTGCAGTAGAGACTCCGCCTCCTGATGGAGACATGTGGCCACACCTTTTCAGACCTCCATGGGCCTACACCCCCAACAGCTGGCCCACGAACCCATATCAGTCAGTGCGTTTACATGATGGTATAATTCTAATCTTGCTTTAGTGGGACTCTGCTCTCTTTTGGGGGCTCTGCTGTTATCCCGATATACATGGCAGTGAGTGATTAGAATCATTGGCCTTTGAAAGCATGTCACATCCGATACGATAGGCGGCGCTGTTTTCATTACAACTCGTGGTGATACAGCCATTTCCGCTTGACCTCTTCACCACCACCAACAACAACCAACAACAATAACATCAACATTTCGAGAAAGAACCATGAACTTTAGTCTGTTCAACTCCTTCAATACATGAAGCATAACTTCTGTCTGCTCTTCGGTCCAGAGATGTGTGGCTCTTGTGTTCTCCAGAGCGTTGTGTGTTTGTTTGCTGCCGGCCAGGCTGCCGGCAGGGACAACTTATCGTCTCTTTCCACTTCCGGGTCACGACATGGGAGGGAGGGAGGGAGGGAGGGAGGGAGGGAGGGGGGAGGAGGGTGGCGGGATCTCAAGCATGCGCAAAGACGCAAAATCCAGTTCCTAATCCAACTCACCGTTACATGCCGCGATAGTCGAATGATCAACCGGATCGGATGGAGTTCTCCAGGGTGTTAATGGGATCGTAGTCGGACCGCACATAGTCGAACATGTTTACATGAAACGGTTAATTCGATTTCAGTCCGACTAAGCCAGTTATTCGAATGCATGTAAACACAGTCAGTGTGATCATAGATCATAATACTACTGGGTCACCACCTCAGACCCCCAGGGGCATGCAGACAGGAACCAATCAGGGCAGACATAGTGGCCCTGAAGCTCCGCCCACACACCAGGCCCAACTAGATCCTCTGAAACAACATCACATCCAGCTGCTCTGTGAGGTTGAGGTTCAACCCTTGGTGACACCGACAGCCCACCTACCTGCTGTTCACCTGGCTGGAGGCGGAGTTAACCAGATCCGTCATGTCTGATGGGGAGGTGCCTATTGTCATGACAACCAGTTCAGGGTCCAGGATGAAGATCTCCTCCTGGGAGATTTCTGAGACGTAGTTGAGATGTTCCTGAAAAACATGAAGCACAAGTTTCAACCCAACACATGGAGGCTGAAGCTCCACCTGACTCCACCTGGCTCACTGGCTGAAGCTCCACCTGGCTCCACCTGGCTCCACCTGGCTCACTGGCTGAAGCTCCACCTGACTCCACCTGGCTCACTGGCTGAAGCTCCACCTGGCTCCACCTGGCTCACTGGCTGAAGCTCCACCTGTCTCCACCTGGCTCACTGGCTGAAGCCCCACCTGTCTCCACCTGGCTCACTGGCTGAAGCTCCACCTGACTCCACCTGGCTCACTGGCTGAAGCTCCACCTGACTCCACCTGGCTCACTGGCTGAAGCTCCACCTGACTCCACCTGACTCACTGGCTGAAGCTCCACCCAGTGAGTCCAGACGTCTGGAAGCAGCACCTCTGGGTGGAGGACCGTCTTACCTGAGCTCTGTCGATCCTGTAGAAACGATCCGCCGTGGTCGCTGAAGAGACACAGGAGGACTCATCAAGCACTTCATTCAGCGGGAAACCAGCTGGACTAAAGGATCCACCAGGGACCGGACTAAAGGATCCACCAGGGACCGGACTAAAGGATCCACCAGGGACTGGACTAAAGGATCCACCAGTGACCGGACTAAAGGATCCATCAGGGACCGGACTAAATGATCCATCAGGGACCGGACTAAAGGATCCATCAGGGACTGGACTAAAGGATCCATCAGGGACCGGACTAAAGGATCCACCAGGGACTGGACTAAAGGATCCATCAGGGACCGGACTAAAGGATCCACCAGGGACCGGACTAAAGGATCCACCAGGGACTGGACTAAAGGATCCACCAGGGACTGGACTAAAGGATCCACCAGGGACCAGACTAAAGGACCCACTAGGGACCGGACTAAAGGATCCATCAGGGACCGGACTAAAGGATCCACCAGGGACTGGACTAAAGGATCCACCAGGGACCGGACTAAAGGATCCATCAGGGACCGGACTAAAGGATCCACCAGGGACTGGACTAAAGGATCCACCAGGGACCGGACTAAAGGATCCATCAGGGACCGGACTAAAGGATCCATCAGGGACTGGACTAAAGGATCCACCAGGGACCGGACTAAAGGACCCACTAGGGACCGGACTAAAGGATCCACCAGGGACTGGACTAAAGGATCCATCAGGGACCGGACTAAAGGATCCACCAGGGACTGGACTAAAGGATCCATCAGGGACCGGACTAAAGGATCCACCAGGGACCAGACTAAAGGATCCACTAGGGACCGGACTAAAGGATCCACTAGGGACTGGACTAAAGGACCCACTAGGGACCAGACTAAAGGATCCACCAGGGACTGGACTAAAGGATCCACCAGGGACCGGACTAAAGGACCCACTAGGGACCGGACTAAAGGATCCACCAGGGACTGGACTAAAGGATCCATCAGGGACCGGACTAAAGGATCCACCAGGGACTGGACTAAAGGATCCATCAGGGACCGGACTAAAGGATCCACCAGGGACCAGACTAAAGGATCCACTAGGGACCGGACTAAAGGATCCACTAGGGACTGGACTAAAGGACCCACTAGGGACCAGACTAAAGGATCCACCAGGGACTGGACTAAAGGATCCACCAGGGACCGGACTAAAGGATCCACCAGGGACTGGACTAAAGGATCCATCAGGGACCGGACTAAAGGATCCACCAGGGACCAGACTAAAGGATCCACTAGGGACCAGACTAAAGGATCCACCAGGGACCGGACTAAAGGATCCACTAGGGACTGGACTAAAGGATCCACTAGGGACTGGACTAAAGGATCCACTAGGGACTGGACTAAAGGACCCACTAGGGACCAGACTAAAGGATCCACCAGGGACTGGACTAAAGGATCCACCAGGGACCGGACTAAAGGATCCACCAGGGACTGGACTAAAGGATCCATCAGGGACCGGACTAAAGGATCCATCAGGGACTGGACTAAAGGATCCACCAGGGACCGGACTAAAGGACCCACTAGGGACCGGACTAAAGGATCCACCAGGGACCAGACTAAAGGATCCACTAGGGACTGGACTAAAGGACCCACTAGGGACCGGACTAAAGGATCCACCAGGGACCAGACTAAAGGATCCACTAGGGACTGGACCAAAGGACCCACTAGGGACCAGACTAAAGGATCCACCAGGGACCGGACTAAAGGATCCACCAGGGACCGGACTAAAGGACCAACTAGGGACCGGACTAAAGGATCCACCAGGGACCAGACTAAAGGACCCACTAGGGACCGGACTAAAGGATCCACCAGGGACTGGACTAAAGGATCCACCAGGGACCGGACTAAAGGATCCACCAGGGACTGGACTAAAGGACCCACCAGGGACCGGACTAAAGGATCCACCAGGGACTGGACTAAAGGATCCACCAGAGACTGGACTAAAGGACCCACCAGGGACCGGACTAAAGGATCCATCAGGGACCGGACTAAAGGATCCACTAGGGACTGGACTAAAGGATCCACCAGAGACTGGACTAAATGACCCACCAGGGACCGGACTAAAGGATCCACCAGGGACCGGACTAAAGGATCCACTAGGGACCGGACTAAAGGATCCACCAGGGACTGGACTAAAGGACCCACCAGGGACTGGACTAAAGGACCCACCAGGGACCGGACTAAAGGATCCACTAGGGACTGGACTAAAGGATCCACCAGGGACTGGACTAAAGGATCCATCAGGGACTGGACTAAAGGATCCACCAGGGACTGGACTAAAGGATCCACCAGGGACCGGACTAAAGGATCCACCAGGGACTGAACTAAAGGATCCACCAGGGACCGAACTAAAGGATCCATCAGGGACTGGACTAAAGGATCCACCAGGGACCGGACTAAAGGACCCACTAGGGACTGGACTAAAGGATCCACCAGGGACCGGACTAAAGGACCCACTAGGGACCGGACTAAAGGATCCACCAGGGACTGGACTAAAGGATCCACCAGGGACCGGAATAAAGGATCCATCAGGGACTGGACTAAAGGATCCACCAGGGACCGGACTAAAGGATCCACTAGGGACTGGACTAAAGGATCCACCAGGGACCGGACTAAAGGACCCACTAGGGACCGGACTAAAGGATCCACCAGGGACTGGACTAAAGGATCCATCAGGGACCGGACTAAAGGATCCAACAGGGACTGGACTAAAGAATCCATCAGGGACCGGACTAAAGAATCCACTAGGGACCGGACTAAAGGATCCACTAGGGACTGGACTAAAGGATCCACCAGGGACTGGACTAAAGGATCCACCAGGGACTAATGGATCCACCAGGGACTGGACTAAAGGATCCACCAGGGACTAGACTAAAGGATCCACCAGGGACTGGACTAATGGATCCACCAGGGACTGGACTAAGGGATCTACCAGGGAATGGACTAAAGGATCCACCAGGGACTGGACTAAAGGATCCATCAGGGACCGGACTAAAGGATCCACCATGGACTAATGGATCCACCAGGGACCGGACTAAAGGATCCACCATGGACTGGACTAAAGGATCCACCAGGGACCGGACTAAAGGATCCACCAGGGACTGGACTAAAGGATCCACCAGAGACTGTACTAAAGGATCCACCAGGGACCAGACTAAAGGATCCACCAGGGACCGGACTAAGGGATCCACCAAGGACTGGACTAAAGGATCCACCAGGGACCGGACTAAGGGATCCACCAAGGACTGGACTAAAGGACCCACCAGGGACCGGACTAAAGGATCCACCAGGGACTGGACTAAGGGATCCACCAGGGACTGGACTAAAGGATCCACCAGGGACCAGACTAAGGGATCCACCAAGGACTGGACTAAAGGACCCACCAGGGACCGGACTAAAGGATCCACCAGGGACTGGACTAAGGGATCCACCAGGGACTGGACTAAAGGACCCACCAGGGACCGGACTAAAGGATCCATCAGGGACCGGACTAAAGGATCCACCAGGGACCGGACTAAAGGATCCACCAGGAACCGGACTAAAGGATCCACCAGGGACTGGACTAAGGGATCCATCAGGGACCGGACTAAAGGATCCACCAGGGACTGGACTAAGGGACCCACTAGGGACCGGACTAAGGGATCCATCAGGGACCGGACTAAAGGATCCACCAGGGACTGGACTAAGGGACCCACTAGGGACCGGACTAAAGGATCCATCAGGGACCGGACTAAAGGATCCATCAGGGACCGGACTAAAGGATCCACCAGGGACTGGACTAAGGGACTCAACCCGATGCTGTGGAGTCAGGACCAACGGTCGTAGGACATGAACACATTACTCACAGTCCAGGAAACACCAGCGTGGAGAGAACCTCTGAGAGGAAAGACTCTGGGGCCTGGTGGCCTCCTCCTGTAGGACCAACAGAGGGACACTTAGAACCTCCTCATAGAGAGACACTTAGAACCACCTCACAGAGGGACACTTAGAACCTCCTCACAGAGGAACACTTAGAACCTCCTCACAAAGGAACACTTAGAACCACCCCATAGAGAGACACTTAGAACCACCTCACAGAGGGACACTTAGAACCTCCTCACAGAGGAACACTTAGAACCTCCTCACAAAGGAACACTTAGAACCTCCTCACAGAGGAACACTTAGAACCTCCTCACAAAGGAACACTTAGAACCTCCTCACAGAGGAACACTTAGAACCACCTCACAGAGAGACACTTAGAACCACCTCATAGAGAGACACTTAGAACCACCTCACAGAGGGACACTTAGAACCTCCTCACAGAGGAACACTTAGAACCTCCTCACAGAGAGACACTTAGAACCACCTCACAGAGGGACACTTAGAACCTCCTCACAGAGGGACACTTAGAACCTCCTCACAGAGGAACACTTATGTGAATCAGGTTCTACGTGAATCAGGTTCTACGCGAATCAGGTTCTACGTGAATCAGGTTCTACATGCAGTAGGTTCTACGTGCAGCAGGTTCTATGTGAATTAGGTTCTACATGCAGCAGGTTCTACGTGCAGCAGGTTCTACGTGAATCAGGTTCTACGTGAATCAGTTTCTACGTGCAGCAGGTTCTACGTGCAGCAGGTTCTACGTGCAGCAGGTACTACGTGAATCAGGTTCTACGTGCAGTAGGTCCTATGTGAATCAGGTATTACGTGAATCAGGTTCTACGTGCAGTAGGTCCTACGTGAATCAGGTTCTACGTGCAGTAGGTCCTATGTGAATCAGGTTATACGTGCAGTAGGTCCTATGTGAATCAGGTTCTACGTGCAGTAGGTCCTACGTGAATCAGGTTCTACGTGAATCAGGTTCTACGTGAATCAGGTTCTACGTGAATCAGGTTCTACGTGAATCAGGTACTACGTGAATCAGGTTCTACGTGCAGTAGGTCCTACGTAAATCAGGTTCTACGTGAATCAGGTACTACGTGAATCAGGTTCTATGTGAATCAGGTACTACGTGAATCAGGTACTACGTGAATCAGGTTCTACGTGAATCAGGTTCAACGTGAATCAGGTTCTACGTGAATCAGGTTCTACGTGAATCAGGTTCAACGTGAATCAGGTTCAACGTGAATCAGGTTCTACGTGAATCAGGTTCTACGTAAATCAGGTTCAACGTGAATCAGGTTCTACGTGAATCAGGTTCTACGTGAATCAGGTACTACGTGAATCAGGTTCTACGTGAATCAGGTTCTATGTGCAGTAGGTCCTACGTGAATCAGGTTCTACGTGAATCAGGTTCTACGTGCAGTAGGTTCTACGTGAATCAGGTTCTACTTGCAGTAGGTCCTACGTGAATCAGGTTCTACGTGCAGTAGGTCCTACGTGAATCAGGTTCTACGTGAATCAGGTTCTCCGTCCTCTTACCTCCTGGAGGTGCTGGATGTGGTCTCTGCAGGTCTCCAAGTCGCTGTCTCCAGGAACCACGATGAGCCCCAGAGGAACCGCTGCAGAGGAACAAGACCATTAGCCAGCAGCTCTCTGGTGTCTCAGGCTCTGCTGGGGCCCCGAGGTCCAACACGGGGCCCCGGAGACTCTGATGTGTCCGGGGGTTTGGACCTATAGAAATATAACTATATATATATGTTAATATATATGTATATATATTTCTATGTATGATGAGCAACACACAGAACCAACAGAAGCTTATAGTTTAGTGTTGGCATTATTGTGAAAGGCAACAGCGCCCCCTGGTGTCAGAGACGTGTCTGACTTCCTGTCCGAGAGCAGGCCCTCCTTCATGTGGTCTCCTGAGGTCACATGACCCAACTGACCTGGGACCTGTCGCTCCTCCTCCACTGAGCTGGGTCACGTGACCCGGGTAACAGACACACTCACATGCGTGTCGCAGCTGGTCCTTGTCATCGTGCAAAGCCTCGTAGTCCAGCATGCTGATCCTGTTGACCCGGATCCTGAGGCTCTCTGGGACCGGCTGCTCACTGGCACACAGACATGAGAAGCCATGAACGCCGCCCCAAGGCACCAAGGCACCAAGGCCCCAAGGCACCAAGGCACCAAGGCACCAAGGTACGCCGCCCCAAGGCACCAAGGCACCAAGGCACCAAGGCACCAAGGCACACACACACACACACACACGCGCACGCACACACACACACACACTTCAAACTCTCTCCTGAATGTCTGGATTCTCATTGATTCTCTACATGTTTCCCAGGCTTTTCTTGGAGGTTCTGGTTCTGGAGGATGGAGAGAGATGGAGGAGGATGGAGAGAGATGGAGGAAGATGGAGAGAGATGGAGGAAGATGGAGAGAGATGGAGGAAGATGGAGAGAGATGGAGGATGGAGAGAGATGGAGGAGGATGGAGAGAGATGGAGGAGGATGGAGAGAGATGGAGGATGGAGAGAGATGGAGGAAGATGGAGAGAGATAGAGGATGGAGAGAGATGGAGGAGGATGGAGAGAGATGGAGGATGGAGAGAGATGGAGGAAGATGGAGAGAGATAGAGGATGGAGAGAGATGGAGGATGGAGAGAGATGGAGGAGGATGGAGAGAGATGGAGGAAGGAGAGAGATGGAGGAAGATGGAGAGAGATGGAGGATGGAGAGAGATGGAGGATGGAGAGATGGAGGATGGAGAGAGATGGAGGATGGAGAGAGAGATGGAGGATGGAGAGATGGAGGATGGAGAGAGATGGAGGATGGAGAGATGGAGGATGGAGAGAGATGGAGGATGGAGAGATGGAGACAGAAGATGGAGAGATGGAGGATGGAGAGATGGAGGAAGATGGAGAGATGGAGGAGAGAGATGGAGGATGGAGGAGATGGAGAGATGGAGGATGGAGAGAGATGGAGGATGGAGAGAGATGGAGGAAGATGGAGAGAGATGGAGGATGGAGAGAGATGGAGGAAGATGGAGAGAGATGGAGGATGGAGAGAGATGGAGGATGGAGAGAGATGGAGGAAGATGGAGGAAGGAGAGAGATGGAGGAAGGAGAGAGATGGAGGATGGAGAGAGATGGAGGAAGGAGAGAGATGGAGGAAGGAGAGAGATGGAGGATGGAGAGAGATGGAGGAAGGAGAGAGATGGAGGAAGGAGAGAGATGGAGGATGGAGAGAGATGGAGGAAGGAGAGATGGAGGATGGAGAGAGATGGAGGAAGGAGAGAGATGGAGGATGGAGAGAGATGGGTGGAGCAGTGAAACAGGACCGTCTGGTGAAGAGGAGCTCAGCCTAAAGGAGCTCTCAGTGTACTGGTCTACATTCAGACCCTCAAGCCTAGAGAGAGAAGAAGGAGATGAGGTTCCTCTAGGAGCCTTAGAGATAGAGGAAGGAGATGAGGTTCCTCTAGGAGCCCTAGAGATAGAGGAAGGAGATGAGGTTCCTCTGTAGGAGCCTTAGAGATAGAGGAAGGAGATGAGGTTCCTCTAGGAGCCTTAGAGATAGAGTAAGGAGATGAGGTTCCTCTAGGAGCCTTAGAGATAGAGGAAGGAGATGAGGTTCCTCTCGGAGCCTTAGAGATAGAGGAAGGAGATGAGGTTCCTCTAGGAGCCTTAGAGATAGAGGAAGGAGATGAGGTTCCTCTAGGAGCCTTAGAGATAGAGGAAGGAGATGAGGTTCCTCTAGGAGCCTTATAGGAAGGAGATGAGGTTCCTCTAGGAGCCTTAGAGGAAGGCGATGAGGTTCCTCTAGGAGCCTTAGAGGAAGGAGATGAGGTTCCTCTAGGAGCCTTAGAGGAAGGAGATGAGGTTCCTCTAGGAGCCTTAGAGGAAGGCGATGAGGTTCCTCTAGGAGCCTTAGAGGAAGGAGATGAGGTTCCTCTAGGAGCCTTAGAGGAAGGAGATGAGGTTCCTCTAGGAGCCTTAGAGGAAGGAGATGAGGTTCCTCTAGGAGCCTTAGAGGAAGGCGATGAGGTTCCTCTAGGAGCCTTAGAGGAAGGAGATGAGGTTCCTCTAGGAGCCTTAGAGGAAGGAGATGAGGTTCCTCTAGGAGCCTTAGAGGAAGGAGATGAGGTTCCTCTAGGAGCCTTAGAGGAAGGAGATGAGGTTCCTCTAGGAGCCTTAGAGGCTGAGCCTCTCTGAGGACCCACCAGAGAGGTCCTGGTGAACCCGATGACCTCGATGAATCCGTCATCGTGGCGTTGAGGTTCAAAGTCGTGATGTTCACCGGGGGTCCCCCAAGGCGTGGTACCGGCGCAGTACCTGAAGAACGAACACACACACACAGTCATCAGAACCACAGAGCTGCTCCAGTTCACACCACTAGGTGTCGCTCTAAGCTCAGCAGAGTGTTTTGAGTAGTAATTAGTATGTTGAGTATTTTGAATATTTTGTGTATTTTGTGTATTTTGAGCTACATCTCATGGATCCTATGAGACCACATCAACAATCTGAGCAGATAACTTGACATGATATTGTTGGTTGTTATTAACATCCCTACTTTGTTTTGTGCTGCTCTATGTTCTGCTCTATGTGTTGCTCTATGTGCTGCTCTGTGTGCTGCTCTATGTGCTGCTCTGTGTGCTGCTCTGTGTGCTGCTCTGTGTGTTGCTCTGTGTTCTCCTCTATGTGCTGCTCTGTGTGCTCCTCTATGTGTTGCTCTGTGTTCTGCTCTGTGTTCTCCTCTATGTGCTGCTCTGTGTTCTGCTCTGTGTGCTCCTCTATGTGCTGCTCTATGTGTTGCTCTGTGTGCTCCTCTATGTGCTGCTCTGTGTTCTGCTCTGTGTGCTCCTCTATGTGTTGCTCTGTGTTCTGCTCTGTGTTCTCCTCTATGTGCTGCTCTATGTGCTGCTCTGTGTGCTCCTCTATGTGCTGCTCTGTGTGCTGCTCTGTGTGCTCCTCTATGTGCTGCTCTGTGTGCTGCTCTGTGTTCTCCTCTATGTGCTGCTCTGTGTTCTGCTCTGTGTGCCCCTCTATGTGTTGCTCTGTGTTCTCCTCTATGTGCTTCTCTGTGTGCTGCTCTATGTATTGCTCTGTGTGCTCCTCTATGTGCTGCTCTGTGTTCTGCTCTGTGTGCTCCTCTATGTGCTGCTCTGTGTGCTGCTCTGTGTGTTGCTCTGTGTTCTCCTCTATGTGCTGCTCTGTGTTCTGCTCTGTGTGCTCCTCTATGTGTTGCTCTGTGTTCTGCTCTGTGTTCTCCTCTATGTGCTGCTCTATGTGCTGCTCTATGTGCTGCTCTGTGTGCTGCTATATGTGCTGCTCTGTGTGCTGCTCTGTGTGTTGCTCTGTGTGCTCCTCTATTTGCTGCTCTGTGTGCTGCTCTGTGTGCTCCTCTATGTGTTGCTCTGTGTTCTGCTCTGTGTTCTCCTCTATGTGCTGCTCTGTGTTCTGCTCTGTGTGCTCCTCTATTTGCTGCTCTGTGTGCTGCTCTGTGTTCTGCTCTGTGTTCTCCTCTATGTGCTGCTCTGTGTTCTGCTCTATGTGCTGCTCTGTGTTCTGCTCTGTGTGCTCCTCTATGTGCTGCTCTGTGTGCTGCTCTATGTGTTGCTCTGTGTGATTGGTACTCTGAGGTGCTGCTGGGTGATGTAGAGGAGCAGCATCACCTGGGGATGTTGAGGAAGACCAGGCACTGCAGCTTCAAGTCCTGGACCTTTGAGGTCAGGTCTGTCCCGTCACACTGGGGGGGGGGGAGATGGAGTGAGAGAGAGAGAGAGAGAGAGAGAGAGAGAGAGAGAGAGAGAGAGAGAGAGAGAGAGAGAGAGAGAGAGGAATGGAGTGAGTGTGAGAGAGAGGAATGGAGTGAGTGTGAGAGAGAGAGAGAGAGAGAGAGTAATGGAGTGAGTGTGTCGTCTGTAAAGACAGACTACTGGATGGACAGATGCTCACCACCACTTTGATGTGCTTAGACAAGTCTTTAGAGGTCCTCATCAGGAAGTCTGAGAAGGCTGTCTGTAGGAGAGAGAGAGAGAGAGAGAGAGAGAGACAGAGAGACAGAGAGAGAGAGAGAGAGAGAGAGAGAGAGAGATTTTTTTTTGATTTTTGAAAAACACTTTATTTCACATTTTCTCAGCTTTTACATAGCTTCTTAAAAATAAAGTGCTTTAAAAAATTAAGTTGTTAAAAATAAAAAAACACCACAACCAAAAATAAAACATTAAAAACAAATAAAACATGTTTTACCTCATAAAAAGTGGTGCAAACTCCAGCTCCTCTTCCACCACAGAGCAAACAATACCTTTAAAACACCAGCGTTGTTTAAAAGCATCCAGGTCTCCAATGTGTTTATAAAATCTGAACTCCAACCAGAGTCTGGCTCTGATGTTGCAGAGCCACACTGCCTTGGCCTCCTGCCCCTCTCTGTTTTCCACCCGGGACTTCTTTGTTAAATATATGGCCATTTTGGCTTCGCCGGATAAAAAATTAAGGAGCTGCCATTTTTCTTTTTCCGTCTTTTCGTAGGCAGCTCCCATGATAAAAACCTTCTCTGTAAAAGCCACATTAAAAAGACTAAAAACCAATGTTAAAAGAGCGAAGAAACTCAAAAGTCTCTTACACTCGTTAAAAACATGGTAAATAGTCTCCCGGAGGTCACAGAAGGGGCACTGGCTCAGGACAGCGGGATTGATTACCGAAATAAAAGCGTTGGACGCGACAGCACCGTGTAAAATCCGCCACTGGAGGTCAGCGGTCCTTTTCTTCAGGGGAGGCTTGTATAGGACCCCCACTGCGGGTCAGGCCTCCATGCCCAAGTCTCTCTGACCACACAGTGGGCGGTCTGTTGCACAGTCTGGACCTGTTGATGCTCTTCACGAGGTTAAAATACAAAGTCTTCTTGTCTGCTTTGTTCAGTGTGCAGTTTTCTACGTGGCTCGTTCTTAGCAGGGGCGGTGAGTCCCCCTAGCCCCGGGCTGAGGGAGATGTCTGGGAAGGGGTCTGCAGGGGCCGGCTCTGTTCTCTGCTGGCTGTAGTCGTTGAGGAGGCTCCTCTCCAACCCGGTCAGCCTCTGCCTCCACAGCTCCAGGAGCCTCCTCGCCACCCGGTCGGAATGCATCCCCAGCAGGGAGCCCAGGGCCGGGGGGTCGCTCAGCGTCGGCCCCACTGCATCCACCAACTGCTGCAGGAAAGGGTCTTTGTTCGCAGCAGCGCCCCGTTAGTCCAGGGTGACGCTGCTGCTAATGTCCAGTCGTGCATTATAAATTAATGGTTCTCTCAACAACCAGAACAGAGAGTCAGACTGTGGGCACCTTCGTGCTTAAAAGGGCCCACGACTTAAAAACACCCTGATAAAAAGGAGGCAGCCCACTTAACTTTAAAATGCTGGAGTCTATTAAAAACAGAGCAGTATCCAGCCCCAGGTTGTCAGCACGCCTGAGGATGCAGCTGGCCACGCCTCGCCACACTAAAACCCCGGACTCGTTAAAAACTTCTGTACAAACTGTAATCTAAAAGAGGGCGTCCGGCTGGCCAGGGGGACAAGGCCCTGTTCCTCCTCTCTGGCTAAAACAGCACCCCTGTGGCACCCAGTGTAGACCCTCCCAAAAGAAATCCACCATCTTCTTTTGTATGTTGGCTAAGAAGCCCGAGGGAGGGTCTAAAACTGTCAACCTGTGCCACAGTTGGGATGCAATAAGATTGTTTAAAACCAGTACTCTACCTTTAAAAGACATCTGGGGGAGCAGCCACTTCCACTTGGAAAGTTTCCCCTCTATCTTCTCTGTGACGCCCTCCCAGTTCTTCTGGACCATGCTCGGTTTCCCCAGGTATATTCCTAAATATTTAAAACCGTCCGTCTTCCATATGAGTTTTTGTGGAAGAACCGGGAGGCCGCTACGCCACTCCCCCACAGCGAGGGCTTCGCTTTTCTTCCAGTTCACCCACGCTGATGATGCCGTGTTAAAATCATGTACTATTTGATTTAAAAGGCTAGAGCGTATTTTAATGAGGAGGGGCTCGAGGGAGAGTGCGTAGAGCATCCCGGACATCCCAGTATTTTTTGTAAAATTCAGCGGGGAGGCCGTCGATTCCGGGGGCGCGCCCTCCCTGCATTCCCTGCAGGGCAGCTTTCAGCTCTTGGGGGGTTATGGGTCTGTCGAGCTCCTCATTAGTCTCCTCGGAGACCTGAGGCAGCTCCCCACAGAGCCCCTCCGTCGACTCTCCCTCCTCCCTATACTCAGTGGCATAAAGGGAGGAGTAAAACCCCACCGCTCGCTTCCGGATCTGGCTTGGCTCCACAACCGACTGCCCTGCGTCCGTCAGCAGTGAGTGGATCACTCGCCCCTGCCCACTACTCTTCTCCAGGCCGAAGAAGCTAGAGGGAGTGTCCATCTCCGCGATGGTCTGGAATCGACCTGACCAGTGCGCCTTGCACTTTACTTGAACAGGTCGGCGAGAGCCGCCTTTTTACTTTTGAGGACTTCAATATGTCCTCGATCTCCTGTGGACTCGCTTAAACTTTCTAGGTCCACTATCTCAGTCTCCAGGTCCTTCATAGATCTGGTGACGTCTCTAGTGACGTTGAAAGTGTGCTGCTGACAAAGGAGCTTAATTTCTACCTTACCACGGTCCCACCACTGCCTAAGATTATTAAAATCACTCTTCCTCAGCCTAAAAATGCCCCAAAAATAAAACAACACCTCTCTAAAATTCCTATCGAAAGTTAAAACTGTATTAAAATGCCAATATGCGCTCCTAGGTAAAAAATTCCTAATAAAAACATGACATAAAACCAAAGAGTGATCAGTAAAACCAGCCGGAACAATGCTGCACATTTTAAAAATATTAAAATGGTGCTTAACAACATAAATACGGTCTAACCTGGCTGAGGAGATCCTTCCTCCCTAACGTGGGACCATGTGTACTGTCGGCAGTCCGGATGCATCCTTCTCCACACGTCCACCAGACCATGAGAATGGACCAGCCTCCTCAGCACCTGCTGTGAAGCTGGATGTGGCTCTGTGTGGTTTCTGTCATTAAAATCATCCTCTGTGCAGTTAAATCCCCAAGAATGAATAATCCTCCGAGGCACAGTCATTTAAAACATCATTAACTTTGGATAAACACAGCTGCCTCTCTGTCCCAGTTGTTGGAGCATAGATATTTATAAAAACCACGTTAAAAAGGTCGAACCGTGCTTTCACAAAGAACAGCCTCCCCTCCACGATGTGTTTGACCTCCAGTGACCGAGGGCTGAAGGCCCTGGAGAAGAGGAAGCCCACTCCTCCGCTGAGGTTGGTGTTGTGGCTCAGGAGGACTTCCCCCCCCCACTCCCTCCTCCAGTCCGCCTCGTTGGTGCTGTCGCTGTGCGTCTCTTGTAAGAAGAGAACATCGTTGGCCTTCATCTTGTTAAATTCATAAATTGATGTTCTCTTCTTACTGTCCCTCGCTCCATTTACGTTTAAAACTCCGACTCTGAATGTGTTCATTAAAAGAAAAGAGTTTTAAAAAACAAATAAAACTTAAAACCAACAAATCAAATAAAACACACATTGGAGCTTCCACCTCCCCTGCTGGATGCACTCCTTTACTTTGGGCAAAAACTTTTTGATCCTAAAACCTCTTGTCTGTCTAATTTTTTCCCTCATGTGGAAATGGCACGAGTGTACAAAGGCCACGATGTCAGGAAGTGATCCTTGACCTCTACTTTTTTTTCCCTTTGTTTTGTGCAGAAACAGCCTGATCTCATCATCTGTGTACAGCTTTGCGTCTGACTATTTGTTAAAAACAGAGGAGAGTCGCTGTCCTCTGACCCTCCTCGTCACTACTGTCCTCCACCGCCCCGCCCCTGACTCCTCCTCCTCACTTCCACCCTGCTGGCCTTGGCCTCGCTGCCGCGCCTGGCCACTCTTCTTTCTCTTTGAGGCTCCTTTCTGCCCCTGCTTCCTCCTCGTCCATCTCCACCTGCTCCGCCTCCTCCCCTGCACCGTCCTCCTCCACCTCTTCGCCTCCCCCACCTGTCCTACCCCTCAATGGGCTTCTCGCCACCCCTGTCCTCGTCTTTTTTTCCTTTTCCTCCTCTTTCTCACTTTCCTCATTATTCTCCACCCCACTCCCCACTTCCACCTCTAAGCCCGTGCCACCATCACCACCACCACCATCACCAATATTAAATTTTTTTTTTTAATCTTTTTTTTTTTTCCCCTTCTTTCTTGTTTTCTTTCCTCCTCCCCACTTCCCACCTCACCCCCAGCCTCTACCCCACTGCTCTTGGCAGATCCCCCCACATCCCCTCCATTTTTTGGGTCCGCTTTTCCTTCTTTTCCTTTCCTCTCACCGCTCCCGACTCCACCCACAGCCTGCCTTTCACTGCCCTGTCCAGCCTCCCCACCCTCATCCCCACCCTCACCACCCTTGCCCGCATCACCCCCATCACTCACTCCCTCATTCATACCCACCACATGTGTGTCGGGTGCAGCAGCAGTGACGCCGCCGCGCCTCCGTTGGAATCGGCGGCGCGCCGCAGCACCGCCCGCCCCGCGGCGCCTCCTCAAAGACGCCGCCGCGAGCCCCGCGGCAGCGGCAGCCGCCTCACCTGCTGTTCCCCACGCTGGTATAGCGCGTCGTGACCCGCGGACGGACCCGAGCCGCCCGGACCAGCTGGCGCAGGGTCGCCTCGCCGAGCAGACCGCGGTGTGCCCCTCCTCCCGCAATGAAAGCACTTCATCGCCGATGAAGACGCGAGACGTTATAATTAACATCATCTACTCTGACGCTGAAGCGCAGGTTTAACTCCGCGCCCGGTCGTTGAGTATCATATAAACCGATCTACGGTAACTCATGATATGCTTCATCGAGCTCTCCTTGAACCCGGCGAGATCTCTCTCATCGGGAGACCAGCTTTCCGTGCGGGAGAGCTCTCTGCTGAGAAACTCATCGGAGATGAGCGGAGGGACGTTTGACACGAGGACTCTGGTGGACGGCTGGTCCAGCGGAAACACCTGTACAAACAAATCTCCCACCGAGAGACCCTCCTCTACCACGCGGCTCACCTTCCCCACCTGATCCAGGAAGATCACGACCGAGCCGTTCATCTTGGCGGCGGACTTCACGCTGCTGAACCCGACTTTCTTCCCGACTGCCCGAGCCAATTCCTCCACGCCGCACGAGGAGTCACCGGAGATCTTCATCCCGTGTCTCCTCGTGAGCAGCGGGGGGGGAATCGGGGCAAACATTCCGCCACGCCCCGAGCCCGGTGAGGCACCGGCAGCGGGAAGACACCCAGAGAAAAACCCAAATAACCACCAAACAAATTAAACTACTGTGAAACCCAACTAATAAACCACATAAACTAAATACACACAACTATGAAAGAACAGAAAAGAGAGAAACACACAGACAACGCTCCGCAGCTCCCAAACACACACCCTGTCGCTCTGACGCTCAGCGTGAACTGAGAGAGAGAGAGAGAGAGAGAGACAGAGAGACAGACAGAGAGACAGAGAGACAGAGCGAGAGACAGAGAGAGAGAGACAGAGAGACAGACAGAGAGACAGACAGAGAGAGAGACAGAGAGACAGAGAGAGCGAGAGACAGAGAGAGAGACAGACAGAGAGACAGAGAGACAGAGCGAGAGACAGAGAGAGCGAGAGACAGAGAGAGAGAGAGCGAGAGACAGACAGAGAGAGACAGAGAGAGAGACAGAGAGAGAGACAGAGAGACAGAGAGAGAGAGAGACAGAGAGAGAGAGACAGAGCCAGAGAGAGAGAGCGAGAGAGAGGTCAGCAGGTTGTCTCAGAGCCCCTGAGAAGAGCTCCATCTCATTGATGCGCTCTAGCGCCCTCTAGGGGAAGAGCTGCGTAACACAGTGAGGGAACCAGGGCCAGGCTGTGAGCACGTGGCCCGACAGAGCATCACCTCCACACAGCCCAGAGGCTCCTCCTCTGTGGCCCTCCTGAAGGGCCCTCAGGGGCCTTTGGGCTGGGTCCTGATCTGTTCATTCAAGCTCACCCCGGCATAGAACATCTTATTCCTGAAACGACTGTTGAACTTCTCCGGGTTGGCTTCTGCAACAGAGACAAAGAGAACAGACGACGTGTCCATCAACCAGACGGGTAGAGCAGAGGGGGAGCAGGAGCCGCTCTGGAAGTCTGGAGAGCACCTCTGGACTCGTGGAACTCGAGCGTCACGTGGGCATCAAAGCCCAGACTGAAGTAGTTGTTGAAGACGTCTAGAAGAAGCTGAGAGAGCACACACACACACACACACACACACACACACATCAGTATGAGGACGTCATGCACACACACACACACACATCAGTATGAGGACGTCATGCACACACACACACACATCAGTATGAGGACATCATGCACACACACACACACATCAGTATGAGGACGTCATGCACACACACACACACACACACACATCAGTATGAGGACATCATACACACACACACACACGCATCAGTATGAGGACGTCATGCACACACACACACACACACACATCAGTATGAGGACGTCATGCACACACACACACACACACACATCAGTATGAGGACGTCATGCACACACACACACACACATCAGTATGAGGACATCATGCACACACACACACATCAGTATGAGGACATCATGCACACACACACACACATCAGTATGAGGACATCATGCACACACACACACACATCAGTATGAGGACGTCATGCACACACACACACACATCAGTATGAGGACGTCATGCACACACACACACATCAGTATGAGGACGTCATGCACACACACACATCAGTATGAGGACATCATGCACACACACACACATCAGTATGAGGACGTCATGCACACACACTCACACATCAGTATGAGGACATCATGCACACACACACACACATCAGTATGAGGACGTCATGCACACACACACACACACATCAGTATGAGGACGTCATGCACACACACACACACATCAGTATGAGGACGTCATGCACACACACACATCAGTATGAGGACGTCATGCACACACACTCACACATCAGTATGAGGACGTCATGCACACACACACACACACACACATCAGTATGAGGACATCATGCACACACACACACACACACATCAGTATGAGGAGATCATACACACACACACACACATCAGAATGAGGACATCATACACACACACACACACACATCAGTATGAGGACGTCATGCACACACACACACAAACATCAGTATGAGGACATCATGCACACACACACATCAGTATGAGGACGTCATGCACACACACACACACACACACATCAGTATGAGGACATCATGCACACACACACACATCAGTATGAGGACATCATGC
>NC_079401.1:11564352-11674969 GCF_029220125.1 Pseudoliparis swirei | reverse complement strand
AGTGAGACATTCATCCTCTTTGATCTCTTTAGAGTGAGAGACATTCATCCTCTTTGATCTCTTTAGAATGACTACATTCATCCTCTTTGATCTCTTTAGAGTGAGAGACATTCATCCTCTTTGATCTCTTTAGAGTGACTAACATTCATCCTCAGGGTTCACATCCCTCCCTTTGTAGGAGCTGATGAAGTCATGTTGGGTTTTACATTCAATGTATCCATTAATCACCATCCTTCTATCCACCTTCCATCATCCTTCCTCCCACATAGAGGTGTCCAGGTCTCTGCCTGTGTGAATACCTGGTTCCCTCCGCTCTTGGGGTTAACGAACACGAGCAGTGGCTTCATCAGCGGAGCCGGCATGGCTCTGATGACGAAGGGCCTCCACTGCCGCCCGTCCTGTGAGGAGAACGAGAACACATCGCGGCCCTCAGAAACAGAGTGTCGACAGGGCCAAGACCCCCACGGGGAGGGCCAGGACCCCCACAGGGAGGGCCAGGACCCCCACGGGGAGGGCCAGGACCCCCAAAGGGAGGGCCAGGACCCCACGGGGAGGGCCAGGACCCCACAGGGAGGGCCAGGACCCCCACGGGGAGGGCCAGGACCCCCAAAGGGAGGGCCAGGACCCCACGGGGAGGACCAGGACCCCACGGGGAGGGCCAGGACCCCACGGGGAGGGCCAGGACCCCCACGGGGAGGACCAGGACCCCCACGGGGAGGGCCAGGACCCCCAAAGGGAGGCCAGGACCCCACAGGAGGGCCAGGACCCCCACGGGGAGGGCCAGGACCCCCACGGGGAGGACCAGGACCACCAAAGGGAGGGCCAGGACCCCCACGGGGAGGGCCAGGACCCCCACGGGGAGGACCAGGACCACCAAAGGGAGGGCCAGGACCCCACAGGGAGGGCCAGGACCACCAAAGGGAGGACCAGGACCCCCAAAGGGAGGGCCAGGACCCCCAAAGGGAGGGCCAGGACCCCACGGGGAGGGCCAGGACCACCAAAGGGAGGGCCAGGACCCCCAAAGGGAGGGCCAGGACCCCCAAAGGGAGGGCCAGGACCCCACGGGGAGGGCCAGGACCACCAAAGGGAGGCCAGGACCCCACAGGAGAGCCAGGACCCCCAAAGGGAGGGCCAGGACCCCACGGGGAGGGCCAGGACCACCAAAGGGAGGGCCAGGACCCCACAGGGAGGGCCAGGACCCCCAAAGGGAGGGCCAGGACCCCACAGGGAGGGCCAGGACCACCAAAGGGAGGACCAGGACCCCCAAAGGGAGGGCCAGGACCCCACGGGGAGGGCCAGGACCCCCAAAGGGGAGGGCCAGGACCCCACGGGGAGGGCCAGGACCCCCAAAGGGAGGGCCAGGACCCCACGGGGAGGGCCAGGACCCCACGGGGAGGGCCAGGACCCCCAAAGGGAGGGCCAGGACCCCACGGGGAGGGCCAGGACCACCAAAGGGAGGGCCAGGACCCCCACGGGGAGGGCCAGGACCCCACGGGGAGGACCAGGACCCCCAAAGGGAGGGCCAGGACCACCAAAGGGAGGGCCAGGACCCCACGGGGAGGACCAGGACCACCACAGGGAGGGCCAGGACCCCACGGGGAGGACCAGGACCACCACAGGGAGGGCCAGGACACCACGGGGAGGGCCTGGACCCCACGGGGAGGGCCAGAACCCCACGGGGAGGGCCAGGACCCCACGGGGAGGGCCAGGACCCCACGAGGAGGGCCAGGACTCCACGGGGAGGGCCAGGACCCTCTCCATGTGGCCGTGATGCAGCCGTGCTCTGCAGGACTGACCTCCGATCCCTTCTTGCTACTCTTCTTCTTGAGCGACGTTCTCTTCTTCTTCTTAATCGACTTCATGGACGACTGTTGGAGACGCAGACGGGTCATGTGATGAATGTTGATATCAGTCGGGAGGACCACGGGAATCAGTGCATTTGAACAAAATGAAAAGCAATCGCATGTCTTGGGGAGCAGACAGAGGACCGACTGAGGTACCTGATGGCGCCGGACTCGAAGGATCCATGTGGGTGGGACTATGAGAGCAGCGTGAGCTCCTATTGGACACGCCTCCTCAATTTGCTGCAGCATGAAGCAGGACACCCTGTTGTGGTACTGGAGACATGGGGGACATGTGTGATGGAGGTGAGAGGACCAGAAGGAGCTCATTGAGGAGACTCACCGCCTGCTGGCACCAGGAGCAGCTGATGGCCACGATGTCTCTGCTGTGGAACGCAAACTTCTGCTGGAAGCCCTGCAGAGCGCCAGGCCCACGAGGAGTTAGAGCTGGAGGTTAACCCCTGACCCTAACCCACGAGGAGTTAGAGCTGGAGGTTAACCCCTGACCCTAACCCACGAGGAGTTAGAGCTGGAGGTTAACCCCTGACCCTAACCCACGAGGAGTTAGAGCTGGAGGTTAACCCCTGACCCTAACCCATGAGGAGTTAGAGCTGGAGGTTAACTGACCCTAACGCAGGAGGAGTTAGAGCTGGAGGTTAAGCCCTGACCCTAACCCGTCACGAGTTAGAGCTGGAGCTTAACCCTGACCTAACCCACGAGGAGTTAGAGCTGGAGGTTAACCCCTGACCCTAACCCACGAGGAGTTAGAGCTGGAGGTTAACCCCTGACCCTAACCCATGAGGAGTTAGAGCTGGAGGTTAACCCCTGACCCTAACCCACGAGGAGTTAGAGCTGGAGGTTAACCCCTGACCCTAACCCATGAGGAGTTAGAGCTGGAGGTTAACCTGACCCTAACCCACGAGGAGTTAGAGCTGGAGGTTAACCCTGACCCTAACCCATGAGGAGTTAGAGCTGGAGGTTAACCCTGACCCTAACCCATGAGGAGTTAGAGCTGGAGGTTAACCCCTGACCCTAACCCACGAGGAGTTAGAGCTGGAGGTTAACCTGACCCTAACCCACGAGGAGTTAGAGCTGGAGGTTAACCCCTGACCCTAACCCATGAGGAGTTAGAGCTGGAGGTTAACCCTGACCCTAACCCAGGAGGAGTTAGAGCTGGAGGTTAACCCTGACCCTAACCCACGAGGAGTTAGAGCTGGAGGTTAACCCTGACCTAACCCATGAGGAGTTAGAGCTGGAGGTTAACCCCTGACCCTAACCCACGAGGAGTTAGAGCTGGAGGTTAACCCTGACCCTAACCCATGAGGAGTTAGAGCTGGAGGTTAACCCTGACCTAACCCATGAGGAGTTAGAGCTGGAGGTTAACCCCTGACCCTAACCCATGAGGAGTTAGAGCTGGAGGCTAACCCCTGACCCTAACCCACGAGGAGTTAGAGCTGGAGGTTAACCTGACCCTAACCCATGAGGAGTTAGAGCTGGAGGTTAACCCTGACCCTAACCCATGAGGAGTTAGAGCTGGAGGTTAACCCTGACCCTAACCCATGAGGAGTTAGAGCTGGAGGTTAACCCCTGACCCTAACCCATGAGGAGTTAGAGCTGGAGGTTAACCCCTGACCCTAACCCATGAGGAGTTAGAGCTGGAGGTTAACCCCTGACCCTAACCCACGAGGAGTTAGAGCTGGAGGTTAACCCCTGACCCTAACCCATGAGGAGTTAGAGCTGGAGGTTAACCCCTGACCCTAACCCATGAGGAGTTAGAGCTGGAGGTTAACCCCTGACCCTAACCCACGAGGAGTTAGAGCTGGAGGTTAACCCCTGACCCTAACCCACGAGGAGTTAGAGCTGGAGGTTAACCCCTGACCCTAACCCAGGAGGAGTTAGAGCTGGAGGTTAACCCCTGACCCTAACCCACGAGGAGTTAGAGCTGGAGGTGAAGGCCTGACACTACCCCATGAGGAGTTAGAGGTGGAGGGTAACCTGACCCTAACCCACGAGGAGTTAGAGCTGGAGGTTAACCCTGACCCTAACCCATGAGGAGTTAGAGCTGGAGGTTAACCCTGACCCTAACCCATGAGGAGTTAGAGCTGGAGGTTAACCCCTGACCTAACCCAGGAGGAGTTAGAGCTGGAGGTTAACCCTGACCCTAACCCATGAGGAGTTAGAGCTGGAGGTTAACCCTGACCCTAACCCACGAGGAGTTAGAGCTGGAGGTTAACCCCTGACCCTAACCCATGAGGAGTTAGAGCTGGAGGTTAACCCCTGACCTAACCCATGAGGAGTTAGAGCTGGAGGTTAACCCCTGACCTAACCCACGAGGAGTTAGAGCTGGAGGTTAACCCTGACCCTAACCCATGAGGAGTTAGAGCTGGAGGTTAACCTGACCCTAACCCACGAGGAGTTAGAGCTGGAGGTTAACCCCTGACCCTAACCCATGAGGAGTTAGGCTGGAGGTTAACCCTGACCCTAACCCACGAGGAGTTAGAGCTGGAGGTTAACCCCTGACCCTAACCCACGAGGAGTTAGAGCTGGAGGTTAACCTGACCCTAACCCATGAGGAGTTAGAGCTGGAGGTTAACCCCTGACCCTAACCCACGAGGAGTTAGAGCTGGAGGTTAACCCCTGACCCTAACCCACGAGGAGTTAGAGCTGGAGCTTAACCCCTGACCCTAACCCATGAGGAGTTAGAGCTGGAGGTTAACCCCTGACCCTAACCCAGGAGGAGTTAGAGCTGGAGGTTAACCCCTGACCCTAACCCATGAGGAGTTAGAGCTGGAGGTTAACTGACCCTAACCCATGAGGAGTTAGAGCTGGAGGTTAACCCCTGACCTAACCCATGAGGAGTTAGAGCTGGAGGTTAACCCCTGACCCTAACCCACGAGGAGTTAGAGCTGGAGGTTAACCCCTGACCCTAACCCATGAGGAGTTAGAGCTGGAGGTTAACCCTGACCCTAACCCATGAGGAGTTAGAGCTGGAGGTTAACCCTGACCCTAACCCATGAGGAGTTAGAGCTGGAGGTTAACTGACCTAACCCACGAGGAGTTAGAGCTGGAGGTTAACCTGACCCTAACCCATGAGGAGTTAGAGCTGGAGGTTAACCCTGACCCTAACCCACGAGGAGTTAGAGCTGGAGGTTAACCCTGACCTAACCCATGAGGAGTTAGAGCTGGAGGTTAACCCCTGACCCTAACCCATGAGGAGTTAGAGCTGGAGGTTAACCCCTGACCCTAACCCACGAGGAGTTAGAGCTGGAGGTTAACCCCTGACCCTAACCCACGAGGAGTTAGAGCTGGAGGTTAACCCCTGACCCTAACCCAGGAGGAGTTAGAGCTGGAGGTTAACCCTGACCCTAACCCACGAGGAGTTAGAGCTGGAGGTTAACCCCTGACCCTAACCCATGAGGAGTTAGAGCTGGAGGTTAACCCCTGACCCTAACCCATGAGGAGTTAGAGCTGGAGGTTAACCCCTGACCCTAACCCATGAGGAGTTAGAGCTGGAGGTTAACCCTGACCCTAACCCATGAGGAGTTAGAGCTGGAGGTTAACCTGACCCTAACCCATGAGGAGTTAGAGCTGGAGGTTAACCCCTGACCCTAACCCATGAGGAGTTAGAGCTGGAGGTTAACCCCTGACCCTAACCCATGAGGAGTTAGAGCTGGAGGTTAACCCCTGACCCTAACCCATGAGGAGTTAGAGCTGGAGGTTAACCCTTGACCCTAACCCACGAGGAGTTAGAGCTGGAGGTTAACCCCTGACCCTAACCCATGAGGAGTTAGAGCTGGAGGTTAACCCCTGACCCTAACCCATGAGGAGTTAGAGCTGGAGGTTAACCTGACCCTAACCCACGAGGAGTTAGAGCTGGAGGTTAACCTGACCCTAACCCACGAGGAGTTAGAGCTGGAGGTTAACCCTGACCCTAACCCAGGAGGAGTTAGAGCTGGAGGTTAACCCTGACCCTAACCCATGAGGAGTTAGAGCTGGAGGTTAACCCTGACCCTAACCCATGAGGAGTTAGAGCTGGAGGTTAACCCCTGACCCTAACCCACGAGGAGTTAGAGCTGGAGGTTAACCTGACCCTAACCCACGAGGAGTTAGAGCTGGAGGTTAACCCTGACCCTAACCCATGAGGAGTTAGAGCTGGAGGTTAACCCTGACCCTAACCCATGAGGAGTTAGAGCTGGAGGTTAACCCTGACCCTAACCCATGAGGAGTTAGAGCTGGAGGTTAACCCTGACCCTAACCCACGAGGAGTTAGAGCTGGAGGTTAACCCCTGACCCTAACCCATGAGGAGTTAGAGCTGGAGGTTAACCCCTGACCCTAACCCATGAGGAGTTAGAGGTGGAGGTTAACCCCTGACCCTAACCCATGAGGAGTTAGAGCTGGAGCTTAACCCCTGACCCTAACCCACGAGGAGTTAGAGCTGGAGGTTAACCCCTGACCCTAACCCATGAGGAGTTAGAGCTGGAGGTTAACCCTGACCTAACCCAGGAGGAGTTAGAGCTGGAGGTTAACCTGACCCTAACCCACGAGGAGTTAGAGCTGGAGGTTAACCTGACCCTAACCCACGAGGAGTTAGAGCTGGAGGTTAACCCCTGACCCTAACCCATGAGGAGTTAGAGCTGGAGGTTAACCCCTGACCCTAACCCATGAGGAGTTAGAGCTGGAGGTTAACCCCTGACCCTAACCCTGCTGACAGATCCACTTCTGGGTCCCCCTCACCTTCCCACACTGTTGACATCTGCCTTCCTGCCGTCGGCGGTGCACCCAGTGGTGCCGCACCCCGCCGGGCTGAAGGAGCAGAGAACACACGTTGAGAACACGGAGTGAAGGAGATCCTCTCTGAAGCGGCTCCAGCTCACCTCTCGGATGTTCCTGGAGCCGGATTCTCTGAACGACGGTTTACACCTGAAATTGATCTGGGGAAGAGAAGAGAGGTGAGAGCTGAGGAGCTCCAGGAGACCCACAGCAGACCGGTGGAAGGTTCCACCAGAGAGGTCCAGACAGGCGTGGCTGCAGTGACAGAAGGGAGCCCCGCGGCTAACACCGCGGCTAACACCGCGGCTAACCAGACTCACATCCAATCCACGGGAAAGAGGGCAGCGACTCCAAAGGCTGGAGGTCCTGTGGGGCCCCCTGTGGGGCCCCCTGTGGGGGTCCTGCTGCTCGGAGGGAGTCCACCAGACACGGGATCGACTGACGCTCTCGTGAGGCGTCACTACTGCAACAGGGTCCTCCTCACGGCGCTGACTCGTTGGTCTCATGGAGTTATTGGGCTGAAGGTCCTCTGTGGTGATGCAGCGATGACGCAACATGGTGAGGATTGATAAACAGACAGTGGCCAGTAGGTGGACCAGTCCTGGTCCCTCTGTTAGTCACATGTCCCTTTGAAGTCAACAGAGCCGTCACATTGATCCCAAGATCGTCAAGGAAAGAACCAAAGTGAAGTGTGCAAAGGGTGAGTGTCGGACCTGGACAGTTTCTTTTTCAAAGTATCCACAAACATGCTTCGTCTGTAGCACTGTGTGGGTAAAGGTGCGTTCACACCAAAAGCAAAACTGTTTTTTCGCGCGACTGAATCCCATGAAAAGTCAACGTACAGACGAGCGTGGCTGCGATAGACGCCATAGTTTCCCCGGCGGCGCGTTTGGGGCGTTTCGCCCCGAGTTGAATTTTTTCCACTTTGAGGCGTCATCTCACAACTCGGGCCAATCAGCTCTTGAGTTCTCTCTCGTAGCGCTGGAAGTCTTTCAGACGTAACAGTAACTTCATCTGTGATAGTGACCGAGCTGAGTGAGCCTACGGGTGATGTCATGTATATATATAATAATACATATATATATATATAATATAATATATATATTAGTGCTGTGAAAAATAACGCGTTAACTCAGTTAATTCAATTTCAGGTTTAACTAGTTTTTTTTTTTTTACGCATTTAACGCATGCGCAGAATGAGCTTCCAATCCGTCTGTTGTTGGTCGTCGGGACGAAAAAAAAGTAACTTGCAAAATGAGCTTCCAATCCACCACTTCAATCTGAACTCTGTCCGCTCTCATGCAGACGGTCTGTTCATCGGTAATGATCCTTCCGCAGGTTCACCTCCGGAAACCTTGTTACGACTTTTACTTCCTGTAGATCAGGGTCTCAACACGTCGATCGCGACCTGCCAGTCGATCGCGGCGTAGTGTCGGTAGATCGCATGACATTAAAGAGATTGGCCCGCCCCCTGACATGTTCTCTAGAGCACGTCTTTGTTCTTTTATTAAACTAAACGTCTGTTGTTGATCGTATCTCCACAGCAGCATGTCATCTCTGTCTCTACGCGTTGCGTTAACACTTATCGATCTCCGTCTCGCGCCACAGAGCTCCGTACGCGCGCATCGGGACCGAGCAAAAAAAAGTCACTTGTCAATCTGTCCCTGTGTCCGGGCCGGTGAGGTTTCAGCTTTGCAGCGGTGTCCCCGCCGTCCCTTTCATCACGGCCCAGTTCATGAAGAAAACCCACACAGTCAGTTTGCCTCAGCAGCTGCTAGAGGAAGACTAGAGGCCTTTAGATTGTATCATGGTGGAGTTAATGGTTGACAAACAAGAGAAAAATGTTCTGTTTAACCCTCCTGTTACCTTCACATTTACTAACATATTTTACCCTCGGGGTCAATTTGACCCCAACAATTAAAACCTCCAGAAAATTATTAGAATTAATATTGCTTCCCAAGTTTAAGTGTGAGGTACTTTATGTTTGTTTGTTGACTACCTAAATAGCCCTTTAAATAAAAAAAAAGTTGATATTTCTGATATGTTTGACACAGTGAAAAACAGCCTGGGGTCAAAGAACACCGACATTAAACATTGAATGGGGTCAAATTGACCCGAAAGGTAACAGGAGGGTTAAACATTCTGTTTAGGATGAAGATGTATTAATGTTCCATATGGAAGAAAACTGCTAAATAACTGCTGAGTTGCAGCACCATTGTATAGAAGAATGTATAAATGTATATATCCGTCTTTTGTCATAAATCTCTTTGTTCTCACAAAATATACCGAGAATATCGGTAATATGTGATTAATCATGATTAATCCACAAAAACCTGTGATTAACCCGATTAAAAATGTTAATCGTTTCACAGCCCTAGTATATATATATATTTATATATATATATACACATATACATACTAACCCTAACCCTAATATCATATGTATATATATATATATACATATGATATTAATGTCATGAACCCAAACATGAGGGCGTTAGTGTGTGGGACGTCCTCAACAAGTATAAAGCAGAACTAGTGGTGAGTTATTCTGGTGGATGAAGGAGATGATAACGTCTTTACGGAGACGAGACACAGAGATAAACCCCGCCCCTCACGGAGCGTCTCGACGCTCATGGCTTGAGCACGGTGAACGGTCGAGCGAGTAAACTCACGCGTTTTGGACGACGCGAAAAATAGTTTCTCTTTGGGTGTGAACGGTTTACGGGAGGTCCAGACTCCATCACAGTGGCTCCATCACAGTTTGGAGAGTCTCCCTCTTTAGGGGTCATTGGGAGGCCGGCTGGAGTCCAACAGAAAGGCTCTAGAGTCGGGGACCTGCAGTCCTTCCAACGGGCTGAGCTCCGGTCCAGTGAGCGTGACGACATCAACAAAGAGAAGCTTGGCCTCCCATCATGTCCGAGGTGTAGAGTAACCCTTCCTTGAGGACTCAAAGGCCATCCTTCTGTAATCTGGCCTCATGCCCTTTGTCCCCTGTGACCTGTCTTTGAGCCTCGGCTGGTTAGGGATTCGGTCTGGAACCAGAAGGTTCAGGTTCCAATCCCAGCCGGGGCTCATTTCTATTGGACATTTTCAGACTTCACATTTCTTGCACTGTGTTAATTTGTCTTATTCGTCTTATTGTCGACGTTACGCACCCCAGCAAGACAAATCCCTTGAATGTACAACACACTTCTGATTCTGTGATGTCTCTGTCCACCTTCAGCTTTAATAACCGGTGAACTGGATCAAGCTGCTCTTAGTACTCTGAATACGTGGGGCAGAGAACTCACCTGGGCCAGAAGTCCGATACAGACAGTGTGGGCCACGATCTTACACGCAGCACACTTCCTTCTGCCCACAGACTTCTGCTAGAAAGAGAAGGAGAAGAAACAGTTTGACAACCAGGAAAAAGAGAAGCACAGAAACAGGCTGAGGACCAAGAGGGAAACACTCGGTACTGGACCCACAGTGTTTACTTAATGAGGAGGCAGTACCCATCTCTGACCACTGGGACAGTCACACAGAATGAACATGTATTCGACAGACTCTTCATTCAGGTCCAGCTGACCACCACCAGAACACACATTCAGCCTGGTGACGGGCGGTGTGGGCGTGGCCGGCATGCTGAGCCCAGACTGAGTGTCCTGGTGAGCAGCTGGCACCATAACAACAGCATCGCGACACAATAAAGTCATGGACCAAGTCCCTTTAGCTCTGAATGTTGAATTATGCGTGTACCTTTTGCAACACATGTGGGTATTGCTGATCTTTGAGCTTCTTTTCTCACTTCATACCCACCAAGTCCTGAATTACTGTTGATCTGTCACACTAGTCACAGCTCTGGAGAGGTCAAAGGTCATATGCCAGGACCAGGTGTGAAGGACTGAAGGGAAACCTGTTGGCGCTCCACCCTGACACACCCTGCCCAGTCAAAGGAATGGAAGTGGGCTAAAGGGGGAGGAGCTACTCACCAGTGCTCTGGCCACACAGTGTTGCTCTCCCACATAGCAGTAGTCTCCAGACACACTGGTCTCAAACCAGATGTGGTCTCCACACTGCGCTGACTCCTACAGGGACAAACAGGTGGTGCATGAAGCCACGTGGACCTGTTGCTGACCACAAGGACTTGATGGAGGAACCGGGCCCAGACTCACAGTCCAGTCCAAAGTGCTGCGGATATAGGTCTCCGGGTCGCTCCGGTTCTGGGAGGTCCCGGGCTGGCAGGGCAGGTGGTGCAGGCCGGACTTAGCGATTGCTTTCCTGGAAACACAAAGACGGAGTTCACAAGGTCACATGGAGGTCCATCATACAATGATATGAATAACGCAGCACAGGAACACTGAAACCAGACGGGAGGGAAACAACCAATCCAAAGGTTCATCCCCTGGGAGCCCGATCGTCCTGACCAATCATGTGTCTGACGGGGACGCTGAGGAGAGGTCAGAGGTCAAAGATCAGAGGAGCACCACAAATAGAACCAACAGATATCACCATTTCTTTTCATGATAACCGTCAACCTGTGACTTAAGTATGAACACGTATGAAGAGTAAAGACTAGGACAGCTGCATGATGGACCCATTGTGTTGGACCCATTGTGTTGGACCCATTGTGATGGACCCATTGTGATGGACCCATTGTGTTGGACCCATTGTGATCGACCCATTGTGTTGGACCCATTGTGATGGACCCATTGTGTTGGACCCATTGTAATCGACCCATTGTGATCGACCCATTGTGATGGACCCATTGTGTTGGACCCATTGTGATCGACCCATTGTGTTGGACCCATTGTGATGGACCCATTGTGATCGACCCATTGTGTTGGACCCATTGCAATCGACCCATTGTGTTGGACCCATTGTGATCGACCCATTGTGATGGACCCATTGTGATGGACCCATTGTGTTGGACCCATTGTGATGGACCCATTGTGTTGGACCCATTGTAATCGACCCATTGTGATCGACCCATTGTGATGGACCCATTGTGTTGGACCCATTGTGATCGACCCATTGTGATGGACCCATTGTGTTGGACCCATTGTGATGGACCCATTGTGATCGACCCATTGTGTTGGACCCATTGTGATCGACCCATTGTGTTGGACCCATTGTGATGGACCCATTGTGTTGGACCCATTGTAATCGACCCATTGTGATCGACCCATTGTGATGGACCCATTGTGTTGGACCCATTGTGATCAACCCATTGTGATCGACCCATTGTGTTGGACCCATTGTGATCGACCCATTGTGATCGACCCATTGTGTTGGACCCATTGTGTTGGACCCATTGTGTTGGACCCATTGTGATCAACCCATTGTGATGGACCCATTGTGTTGGACCCATTGTGATCGACCCATTGTGTTGGACCCATTGTGATGGACCCATTGTGATCGACCCATTGTGTTGGACCCATTGTAATGGACCCATTGTGTTGGACCCATTGTGATCGACCCATTGTGATGGACCCATTGTGATGGACCCATTGTGTTGGACCCATTGTGATGGACCCATTGTGTTGGACCCATTGTAATCGACCCATTGTGATCGACCCATTGTGATGGACCCATTGTGTTGGACCCATTGTGATCGACCCATTGTGTTGGACCCATTGTGATGGACCCATTGTGATCGACCCATTGTGTTGGACCCATTGTAATTGACCCATTGTGTTGGACCCATTGTGATCGACCCATTGTGATCGACCCATTGTGATGGACCCATTGTGATCGACCCATTGTGATCGACCCATTGTGTTGGACCCATTGTGTTGGACCCATTGTGATCGACCCATTGTGTTGGACCCATTGTGATCGACCCATTGTGATCGACCCATTGTGATGGACCCATTGTGTTGGACCCATTGTGATCGACCCATTGTGTTGGACCCATTGTGTTGGACCCATTGTGATCGACCCATTGTGATCGACCCATTGTGATGGACCCATTGTGTTGGACCCATTGTGATCGACCCATTGTGATCGACCCATTGTGTTGGACCCATTGTGATCGACCCATTGTGATCGACCCATTGTGATCGACCCATTGTGATGGACCCATTGTGTTGGACCCATTGTGATGGACCCATTGTGTTGGACCCATTGTAATCGACCCATTGTTATCGACCCATTGTGATGGACCCATTGTGTTGGACCCATTGTGATCGACCCATTGTGATCGACCCATTGTGATGGACCCATTGTGTTGGACCCATTGTGTTGGACCCATTGTGATCGACCCATTGTGTTGGACCCATTGTGTTGGACCCATTGTGATCGACCCATTGTGATCGACCCATTGTGATGGACCCATTGTGTTGGACCCATTGTGATCGACCCATTGTGATCGACCCATTGTGTTGGACCCATTGTGATCGACCCATTGTGATCGACCCATTGTGATGGACCCATTGTGTTGGACCCATTGTGATGGACCCATTGTGTTGGACCCATTGTAATCGACCCATTGTGTTGGACCCATTGTAATTGACCCATTGTGTTGGACCCATTGTGATCGACCCATTTTGATCGACCCATTGTGATGGACCCATTGTGTTGGACCCATTGTGATCAACCCATTGTGATCGACCCATTGTGTTGGACCCATTGTGATCGACCCATTGTGATCGACCCATTGTGTTGGACCCATTGTGTTGGACCCATTGTGTTGGACCCATTGTGTTGGACCCATTATGATCGACCCATTGTGTTGGACCCATTGTGATCGACCCATTGTGATCGACCCATTGTGTTGGACCCATTGTGATCGACCCATTGTGTTGGACCCATTGTGTTATGTAGTGCTAGAGAAGGCTATTCAATTAAATTCAGTTTATTTGTATAGCCCAATTTCACAAATTACAAATTTGTCTCGAGTGCTTTACAATCTGTACACATAGACATCCCTGACCTTTGACCTTTGACCTCACATCGGATCAGGAAAAACTCCCAAATAACCCTTCAGGGGGGAAAAGTGAAGAACCCTTGAGGAGAGAACAGAGGAGGATCCCTCTCCAGGATGGACAGAACAATAGATGTCATGTGACCAGAAGGACAGATTAGAGTTAAAATACATTCAATGAATATGACAGAGTGGATGAATAGTTCATAGTAGGTATATTCCACGATGGAGACCTCCACGATCCATCAGGCAGATGGAGGTAGAGAGGAGGAGTGGGCGGAGTCTCAACAGTGGGTGGAGTCTCAACAGTGGGCGGAGTCTCAACAGGACAGTGGCGCAGTCAGGAGCAGGAACTCCACGACCCAGACCTCGATGATCCATCAGCAGATAGGATCTATGTCGTCTCATAGGGTCCGATGACCCCATGAGACGTGAAGTCACAAGGACTCCGGGGAGAAAGCAGAGTTAGTAATGTGTGATGGAGAGATGAAAATTCATCCCTAAGGAGAGAAAAGAGGAGAGAGGAGCTCAGTGCATCCTAAACGTCCCCCAGCAGCTATAAGCCTATAGCAGCGTCTCCAGGGGCTGGACCAGGTGAACCTGATTCAGCCCTAACTATAAGCTCTGTCAAAGAGGAAAGTCTTCAGTCTACATGAGGGGGCGGAGTCTGCCTCCAGGACTGAAATTGGAAGCTGGTTCCATAAAAGAGGAGGAGCTTGATAACTAAAGGCTCTGGCTCCCATTCTACTTTTTAAGACTCTAGGAACTACAAGTAGTCCCGCATTTAGTGAGGCAGCTCTCTAGTGGGGCAATATGGTACTACAAGCTCCTGAAGATATGATGGTGCATCACCAATCAAGGCTTTGTACGTTAAGAGAAGAATTTTAAAAGTGATTCTTGATTTTACGGGGAGCCAGTGCAGAGCAGCTAGTGCAGGAGTGATGTGATCTCTCTTCTTAGTTTAGTGAGAACACGAGCTGCAGCATTCTGGATCAACTGGAGGGACCTAAGAGATTTATTAGAGCAGCCTGATAATAAGGAGTTGACCTAAGAGACTTATAGAGCAGCCTGATAATAAGGAGTTGACCTAAGAGACTTATAGAGCAGCCTGATCATAAGGAGTTGACCTAAGAGACTTATAGAGCAGCCTGATAATAAGGAGTTGACCTAAGAGACTTATAGAGCGGCCTGATAATAAGGAGTTGACCTAAGAGACTTATAGAGCAGCCTGATAATAAGGAGTTGACCTAAGAGACTTATAGAGCAGCCTGATAATAATGAGTTGACTTAAGAGACTTATAGAGCAGCCTGATAATAAGGAGTTGACCTAAGAGACTTATAGAGCAGCCTGATAATAAGGAGTTGACCTAAGAGACTTATAGAGCAGCCTGATAATAAGGAGTTGACTTAAGAGACTTATAGAGCAGCCTGGTAATAAGGAGTTGACCTAAGAGACTTAGAGAGCAGCCTGATAATAAGGAGTTGACCTAAGAGACTTATAGAGCAGCCTGATAATAAGGAGTTGACCTAAGAGACTTAGAGAGCAGCCTGATAATAAGGAGTTGACCTCAGAGACTTATAGAGCAGCCTGATAATAAGGAGTTGACCTAAGAGACTTATAGAGCAGCCTGATAATAAGGAGTTGCAGTAATCAAGTCTAGAAGTAACAAGACCAGAACAGAGAGGAGTCCTCTATCAGCACTAAGGTCTAACAAGACCAGTACAGAGAGGAGTCCTCTATCAGCACTAAGGTCTAACAAGACCAGTACAGAGAGGAGTCCTCTATCAGCACTAAGGTCTAACAAGACCAGTACAGAGAGGAGTCCTCTATCAGGACTAAGGTCTAACTAGACCAGAACAGAGAGGAGTCCTCTATCAGGACTAAGGTCTAACAAGACCAGGACAGAGATGAGTCCTCTATCAGGACTAAGGTCTAACAAGACCAGTACAGAGAGGAGTCCTCTATCAGCACTAAGGTCTAACTAGACCAGTACAGAGAGGAGTCCTCTATCAGCACTAAGGTCTAACAAGACCAGTACAGAGATGAGTCCTCTATCAGGACTAAGGTCTAAGAAGACCAGTACAGAGAGGAGTCCTCTATCAGCACTAAGGTCTAACTAGACCAGTACAGAGAGGAGTCCTCTATCAGCACTAAGGTCTAACTAGACCAGGACAGAGATGAGTCCTCTATCAGCACTAAGGTCTAACAAGACCAGTACAGAGATGAGTCCTCTATCAGGACTAAGGTCTAACAAGACCAGTACAGAGAGGAGTCCTCTATCAGGACTAAGGTCTAACAAGACCAGTACAGAGAGGAGTCCTCTATCAGGACTAAGGTCTAACAAGACCAGTACAGAGATGAGTCCTCTATCAGGACTAAGGTCTAACTAGACCAGTACAGAGATGAGTCCTCTATCAGCACTAAGGTCTAACAAGACCAGTACAGAGAGGAGCCCTCTATCAGGACTAAGGTCTAACTAGACCAGTACAGAGAGGAGTCCTCTATCAGCACTAAGGTCTAACAAGACCAGTACAGAGAGGAGTCCTCTATCAGCACTAAGGTCTAACTAGACCAGTATAGAGATGAGTCCTCTATCAGCACTAAGGTCTAACAAGACCAGTACAGAGAGGAGTCCTCTATCAGGACTAAGGTCTAACTAGACCAGTACAGAGAGGAGTCCTCTATCAGGACTAAGGTCTAACAAGACCAGTACAGAGATGAGTCCTCTATCAGGACTAAGGTCTAACAAGACCAGTACAGAGAGGAGTCCTCTATCAGGACTAAGGTCTAACTAGACCAGTACAGAGATGAGTCCTCTATCAGCACTAAGGTCTAACAAGACCAGGACAGAGATGAGTCCTCTATCAGGACTAATGTCTAACAAGACCAGTACAGAGATGAGTCCTCTATCAGGACTAAGGTCTAACTAGACCAGTACAGAGATGAGTCCTCTATCAGCACTAAGGTCTAACAAGACCAGGACAGAGATGAGTCCTCTATCAGGACTAATGTCTAACAAGACCAGTCCAGAGATGAGTCCTCTATCAGCACTAAGGTCTAACTAGACCAGTACAGAGATGAGTCCTCTATCAGCACTAAGGTCTAACTAGACCAGTACAGAGAGGAGTCCTCTATCAGCACTAAGGTCTAACAAGACCAGTCCAGAGATGAGTCCTCTATCAGGACTAAGGTCTAACTAGACCAGTACAGAGAGGAGTCCTCTATCAGCACTAAGGTCTAACTAGACCAGTACAGAGATGAGTCCTCTATCAGCACTAAGGTCTAACTAGACCAGTACAGAGATGAGTCCTCTATCAGCACTAAGGTCTAACTAGACCAGTACAGAGATGAGTCCTCTATCAGGACTAAGGTCTAACTAGACCAGTACAGAGATGAGTCCTCTATCAGCACTAAGGTCTAACTAGACCAGTACAGAGAGGAGTCCTCTATCAAGACTAAGGTCTAACTAGACCAGGACAGAGAGGAGTCCTCTATCAGGACTAAGGTCTAACTAGACCAGTACAGAGATGAGTCCTCTATCAGCACTAAGGTCTAACTAGACCAGTACATAGAGGAGTCCTCTATCAGCACTAAGGTCTAACTAGACCAGTACAGAGATGAGTCCTCTATCAGCACTAAGGTCTAACAAGACCAGGACAGAGATGAGTCCTCTATCAGGACTAAGGTCTAACAAGACCAGTACAGAGATGAGTCCTCTATCAGCACTAAGGTCTAACAAGACCAGTACAGAGATGAGTCCTCTATCAGCACTAAGGTCTAACAAGACCAGGACAGAGAGGAGTCCTCTATCAGGACTAAGGTCTAACAAGACCAGTCCAGAGATGAGTCCTCTATCAGCACTAAGGTCTAACTAGACCAGTACAGAGATGAGTCCTCTATCAGCACTAAGGTCTAACTAGACCAGTACAGAGATGAGTCCTCTATCAGGACTAAGGTCTAACAAGACCAGTACAGAGATGAGTCCTCTATCAGCACTAAGGTCTAACAAGACCAGTACAGAGAGGAGTCCTCTATCAGCACTAAGGTCTAACTAGACCAGTACAGAGAGGAGTCCTCTATCAGCACTAAGGTCTAACAAGACCAGTACAGAGAGGAGTCCTCTATCAGCACTAAGGTCTAACAAGACCAGTACAGAGATGAGTCCTCTATCAGGACTAAGGTCTAACAAGACCAGTACAGAGATGGGTCCTCTATCAGGACTAAGGTCTAACAAGACCAGTACAGAGATGAGTCCTCTATCAGGACTAAGGTCTAACAAGACCAGTACAGAGATGAGTCCTCTATCAGGACTAAGGTCTAACAAGACCAGAACAGAGAGGAGTCCTCTATCAGGACTAAGGTCTAACAAGACCAGTACAGAGATGAGTCCTCTATCAGCACTAAGGTCTAACAAGACCAGAACAGAGAGGAGTCCTCTATCAGCACTAAGGTCTAACTAGACCAGGACAGAGATGAGTCCTCTATCAGGACTAAGGTCTAACTAGACCAGTACAGAGAGGAGTCCTCTATCAGCACTAAGGTCTAACAAGACCAGGACAGAGAGGAGTCCTCTATCAGCACTAAGGTCTAACAAGACCAGTACAGAGAGGAGTCCTCTATCAGGACTAAGGTCTAACTAGACCAGGACAGAGAGGAGTCCTCTATCAGCACTAAGGTCTAACAAGACCAGTACAGAGAGGAGTCCTCTATCAGCACTAAGGTCTAACAAGACCAGGACAGAGAGGAGTCCTCTATCAGGACTAAGGTCTAACTAGACCAGTACAGAGAGGAGTCCTCTATCAGCACTAAGGTCTAACAAGACCAGGACAGAGATGAGTCCTCTATCAGGACTAAGGTCTAACAAGACCAGTACAGAGAGGAGTCCTCTATCAGCACTAAGGTCTAACAAGACCAGTACAGAGATGAGTCCTCTATCAGGACTAAGGTCTAACTAGACCAGTACAGAGATGAGTCCTCTATCAGGACTAAGGTCTAACTAGACCAGGACAGAGAGGAGTCCTCTATCAGGACTAAGGTCTAACTAGACCAGGACAGAGAGGAGTCCTCTATCAGCACTAAGGTCTAACTAGACCAGTACAGAGATGAGTCCTCTATCAGGACTAAGGTCTAACTAGACCAGAACAGAGAGGAGTCCTCTATCAGCACTAAGGTCTAACAAGACCAGTACAGAGAGGAGTCCTCTATCAGGACTAAGGTCTAACAAGACCAGGACAGAGATGAGTCCTCTATCAGGACTAAGGTCTAACTAGACCAGAACAGAGAGGAGTCCTCTATCAGCACTAAGGTCTAACTAGACCAGTACAGAGAGGAGTCCTCTATCAGGACTAAGGTCTAACAAGACCAGTACAGAGATGAGTCCTCTATCAGGACTAAGGTCTAACTAGACCAGAACAGAGAGGAGTCCTCTATCAGCACTAAGGTCTAACTAGACCAGTACAGAGAGGAGTCCTCTATCAGCACTAAGGTCTAACAAGACCAGTACAGAGATGAGTCCTCTATCAGCACTAAGGTCTAACTAGACCAGTACAGAGATGAGTCCTCTATCAGGACTAAGGTCTAACTAGACCAGAACAGAGAGGAGTCCTCTATCAGGACTAAGGTCTAACTAGACCAGTACATAGATGAGTCCTCTATCAGGACTAAGGTCTAACTAGACCAGAACAGAGATGAGTCCTCTATCAGCACTAATGTCTAACTAGACCAGTACAGAGATGAGTCCTCTATCAGGACTAAGGTCTAACTAGACCAGGACAGAGAGGAGTCCTCTATCAGCACTAAGGTCTAACAAGACCAGTACAGAGAGTAGTCCTCTATCAGGACTAAGGTCTAACAAGACCAGTACAGAGAGGAGTCCTCTATCAGCACTAAGGTCTAACTAGACCAGTACAGAGATGAGTCCTCTATCAGGACTAAGGTCTAACTAGACCAGTACAGAGACGAGTCCTCTATCAGCACTAAGGTCTAACAAGACCAGTACAGAGGAGTCCTCTATCAGGACTAAGGTCTAACTAGACCAGTACAGAGAGGAGTCCTCTATCAGCACTAAGGTCTAACAAGACCAGTACAGAGATGAGTCCTCTATCAGCACTAAGGTCTAACTAGACCAGTACAGAGAGGTCCTCTATCAGGACTAAGGTCTAACTAGACCAGTACAGAGAGAGTCCTCTATCAGGACTAAGGTCTAACTAGACCAGTACAGAGAGGTGTCCTCTATCAGGACTAAGGTCTAACTAGACCAGGACAGAGGAGTCCTCTATCAGCACTAAGGTCTAACTAGACCAGTACAGAGAGGAGTCCTCTATCAGGACTAAGGTCTAACAAGACCAGTACAGAGAGGAGTCCTCTATCAGGACTAAGGTCTAACTAGACCAGTACAGAGAGGAGTCCTCTATCAGGACTAAGGTCTAACAAGACCAGTACAGAGATGAGTCCTCTATCAGGACTAAGGTCTAACTAGACCAGTACAGAGAGTCCTCTATCAGGACTAAGGTCTAACAAGACCAGTACAGAGAGGAGTCCTCTATCAGGACTAAGGTCTAACTAGACCAGTACAGAGAGGAGTCCTCTATCAGGACTAAGGTCTAACTAGACCAGTACAGAGATGAGTCCTCTATCAGGACTAAGGTCTAACTAGACCAGTACAGAGAGGAGTCCTCTATCAGGACTAAGGTCTAACTAGACCAGTACAGAGAGGAGTCCTCTATCAGGACTAAGGTCTAACTAGACCAGTACAGAGAGGAGTCCTCTATCAGGACTAAGGTCTAACTAGACCAGTACAGAGAGGAGTCCTCTATCAGCACTAAGGTCTAACTAGACCAGTACAGAGAGGAGTCCTCTATCAGGACTAAGGTCTAACTAGACCAGTACAGAGTTAGTCCTCTATCAGCACTAAGGTCTAACTAGACCAGTACAGAGAGGAGTCCTCTATCAGGACTAAGGTCTAACAAGACCAGTACAGATGAGTCCTCTATCAGGACTAAGGTCTAACTAGACCAGTACAGAGAGGAGTCCTCTATCAGGACTAAGGTCTAACTAGACCAGTACAGAGAGAGTCCTCTATCAGCACTAAGGTCTAACTAGACCAGTACAGAGGAGTCCTCTATCAGGACCAAGGTCTAACAAGACCAGTACAGAGAGAGTCCTCTATCAGGACTAAGGTCTAACTAGACCAGTACAGAGGGAGTCCTCTATCAGGACTAAGGTCTAACAAGACCAGTACAGAGAGAGTCCTCTATCAGCACTAAGGTCTAACTAGACCAGTACAGAGTTAGTCCTCTATCAGGACTAAGGTCTAACAAGACCAGTACAGAGAGGAGTCCTCTATCAGCACTAAGGTCTAACTAGACCAGTACAGAGAGGAGTCCTCTATCAGGACTAAGGTCTAACTAGACCAGTACAGAGAGGGGTCCTCTATCAGCACCAAGGTCTAACTAGACCAGTACAGAGGGGTCCTCTATCAGGACTAAGGTCTAACAAGACCAGTACAGAGATGAGTCCTCTATCAGGACTAAGGTCTAACTAGACCAGTACAGAGAGGAGTCCTCTATCAGGACTAAGGTCTAACTAGACCAGTACAGAGATGAGTCCTCTATCAGGACTAAGGTCTAACTAGACCAGTACAGAGAGTCCTCTATCAGGACTAAGGTCTAACTAGACCAGTACAGAGAGTAGTCCTCTATCAGCACTAAGGTCTAACTAGACCAGTACAGAGAGGAGTCCTCTATCAGGACTAAGGTCTAACAAGACCAGTACAGAGAGGAGTCCTCTATCAGCACTAAGGTCTAACTAGACCAGGACAGAGAGGAGTCCTCTATCAGGACTAAGGTCTAACTAGACCAGTACAGAGAGTAGTCCTCTATCAGCACTAAGGTCTAACTAGACCAGTACAGAGAGGAGTCCTCTATCAGGACTAAGGTCTAACAAGACCAGTACAGAGGAGTCCTCTATCAGGACTAAGGTCTAACTAGACCAGTACAGAGAGGTCCTCTATCAGGACTAAGGTCTAACTAGACCAGTACAGAGGGTCCTCTATCAGCACTAAGTCTAACTAGACCAGTACAGAGGTCTCTATGTCTGGTAGTGCTAGAGGTGCTGAGGCTATGTAGTGCTAGAGGCTCTATGTAGTGCTGAGATCTCTATCAGTGGTGCTAGTGCTCTAGAGAGTCCTATGTCGTGCTAGAGAGCCTATGTAGTGAGCCTATGTAGTGCTAGAGAGCTCTATGTAGTGCTAGAGATCTCTATGTAGTGCTAGAGAGCTCTATGTCGTGCTAGAGAGCGTTATGTAGTGCTAGAGAGCTATGTAGTGCTAGAGAGCTCTATGTAGTGCTAGAGAGCTCTATGTAGTGCTAGAGAGCTCTATGTAGTGCTAGAGAGCTCTATGTCGTGCTAGAGAGCTCTATGTCGTGCTAGAGAGCGTTATGTAGTGCTAGAGAGCTCTATGTAGTGCTAGAGAGCGTTATGTAGTGCTAGAGAGCTCTATGTAGTGCTAGAGAGCTCTATGTCGTGCTAGAGAGCGTTATGTAGTGCTAGAGAGCTCTATGTCGTGCTAGAGAGCGTTATGTAGTGCTAGAGAGCTCTATGTCGTGCTAGAGAGCTCTATGTAGTGCTAGAGAGCTCTATGTAGTGCTAGAGAGCGTTATGTAGTGCTAGAGAGCTCTATGTCGTGCTAGAGAGCTCTATGTCGTGCTACAGAGCGTTATGTAGTGCTAGAGAGCTCTATGTAGTGCTAGAGAGCGTTATGTAGTGCTAGAGAGCTCTTTGTAGTGCTACAGAGCGTTATGTAGTGCTAGAGAGCTCTATGTCGTGCTAGAGAGCGTTATGTAGTGCTAGAGAGCTCTATGTAGTGCTAGAGAGCGTTATGTAGTGCTAGAGAGCTCTATGTAGTGCTAGAGAGTGCTATGTAGTGCTAGAGTGCTATGTAGTGCTAGAGAGCTCTATGTAGTGCTAGAGAGTGCTATGTAGTGCTAGAGAGCGTTATGTCGTGCTAGAGAGCTCTATGTAGTGCTAGAGAGTGCTATGTAGTGCTAGAGAGTGCTATGTAGTGCTAGAGAGCCAGAAAACACCCTAATCTACATAAAAATGTCACCAATAGACTATAATCCTATATAAGCGTTGGCTAAATGCATTGAACAAATCAACAACTGATGTGCTAGAATGTTCTTCAAATGAGTAATTATGAAACAGAAGTCATTTGTTTGTGGTCCCTAGGAAGAGCAATTGAAAGTTAGCACTGTTAAAAACCACAAAGATTTAACAGGCTATTGCCATATTTCTGCTAGTTTAAAGGTAAATAACTTAGCAGCTAAGCTAGAGCTAAGTAGCAGCCAATGGCAGAAGATGCAGTCTTGGAAGTGAATGTTGAGGTAAATGGACTGTCAGAACGAACCACCTTACCATGGACTCAAAGTCAAGCTAAGGCTAACTAGCACAACCAGGACTACCAAGACAAAGGAGGGCTGTGTAGCTGTTGATGCTGCTTGAGAGTGGTCGTGATAGTGTTGCACATTCTTGGCGCGAATAGATCCCAAGCATAGTCAATACATGCTAGTGCTAGTGAGTGCTACTAAGTAGTAGCTAGTTCTAGAGAATTCTAGAGCACTAGAGCGGGCTAGAGAGTACTAGAGAGTTCAATAGAGGGCTCTAGAGAGTACTAGAAAGTTCTATAGAGGGCTCTAGCGAGTACTAGAGAGTTCAATAGAGGGCTCTAGAGAATACTAGAGAGTTCTATAGAGGGCTAGAGAGTTCTATAGAAGGCTAGAGAGTTCTATAGAGGGCTATATATGGCTAGAGAGTTCTGGAGATGGCTAGAGAGTTCTGGAGAGGGCTATAGAGTTATAAAGAAGACTGAAAACACACCTTTTCCGACTACATCTGGATTAAAACACAGATTATCACTTCAGTGGCTCTTAAATAGCTCTTACTTATGGTACTTTTGTAGTTCGACTATGTTGAGGAAATGTTACTTCCTGTATTCTTGTTGTTCTTAGTTTGTACTCTAGGTTGAAATGCACTTATTGTAAGTCGCTTTGGATAAAAGCGTCTGCTAAATGACATGTGATGTATAGATGGCTAGAGAGTTGTGGAGAGGGCTAGAGAGTTCTATAGATGGCTAGAGAGTTCTATAGATGGCTAGAGAGTTCTGGAGAGGGCTAGAGAGTTCTATAGATGGCTAGAGAGTTCTGGAGAGGGCTAGAGAGTTCTATAGATGGCTAGAGAGTTCTACAGAGGGCTATAGAGTTCTATAGAGGGCTAGAGAGTTCTAGAGTTCTATAGCATGCTAGAGAGTTATAGAGAGGGCTAGAGAGTTCTAGAGAGGGATAGAGAGCTATATAAAAAGTTCTAGAGAGGGCTAGGAGGTTCTAGAGACCTCTATAGAAGGCTAGAGAGTTATAGAGAGTACTAGAGAGTGCTAGAGAGTTATAAAGAAGGCAAGAGAGTTCTATAGAGGGGTCGAGAGGGCTAGAAAGTTCTAGAGAAGGCTAGAGAGTCCTAGAGAGGGCTAGCAAGTTCTATAGAGGGTTAGAGAGTTCTATAGAGGGCTAGATAGTTCTATAAAGGGCTATAGAGTTATATAGAGGGCTAGAGAGTCCTATAGAGGGCTAGAGAGTTCTATAGAAGGCTAGAGAGTCCTATAGAGGGCTAGAGAGTTCTATAGAAGGCTAGAGAGTTCTATAGAGGGCTATAGAGTTCTATAGAAGGCTAGAGAGTTCTATAGAGGGCTAGAGAGTTATATAGAGGGCTAGAGAGTCCTATAGAGGGCTAGAGAGTTCTATAGAAGGCTAGAGAGTCCTATAGAGGGCTAGAGAGTCCTATCGAGGGCTATAGAGTTTAGAGAGTTCTAGAGTTCAAGAGAGCACTCGAGAGGGCTAGCAAGCTGAAAGGAAAACTAAACATCTCAAACGTCTGTTGAATAAGTAACTAGCTCAGGTTGACTGCCTGGGAGGAAGAATAAAAAGGTGTGTGTGTGTGTGTGTGTGTGTGTGTGTGTGTGTGTGTGTGTGTGTGTGTGTGTGTGTGTGTGTGTGTGTGTGTGTGCTGCTCCCTCAGTCAAGCTGATGTCACAACAACCTCCGGGTTGGAACAAATATACTGTAATTATTCACACATGGTCATATTCATGTGTTGTAACATCTGGTCACTTGACCTCTATGGCTAGGACCCATTGTCTTATCATCCTTGTTGCCGTTGGCACGACAACGGTGGCTCCCGTTGCTGTAGGAACGGTGTACCAATGACCCAGTGGAAAGGTAAGTACACATGCACGTGCATGTTCTGTGAATGGTGTGTGTGAAGTGTGCAGCAGTTCTACAGGTCAGTGTCTCCACCTGCTGGCGGCAGCAGGTACTACACCAGGGTCTACTTCCTCTCTCTTACCTCCTGCTGGCGGCAGCAGGTACTACACCAGGGTCTACTTCCTCTCTCTTACCTCCTGCTGGCGGCAGCAGGTACTACACCAGGGTCTACTTCCTCTCTCTTACCTCCTGCTGGCGGCAGCAGGTACTACACCAGGCTGTACTTCATCTCTCTTACCTCCTGCTGGCAGCAGCAGATACTACACCAGGGTCTACTTCCTCTCTCTTACCTCCTGCTGGCAGCAGCAGGTACTACACCATGGTCTACTTCCTCTCTTACCTCCTGCTGGCAGCAGCAGGTACTACACCAGGGTCTACTTCCTCTCTCTTACCTCCTGCTGGCGGCAGCAGGTACTACACCAGGCTGTACTTCATCTCTCTTACCTCCTGCTGGCAGCAGCAGGTACTACACCAGGGTCTACTTCATCTCTCTTACCTCCTGCTGGCAGCAGCAGGTACTACACCAGAATCAGAATCAGAATCAGAAACAGTTTTATTGCCAGGAATGTTTTCACAAACAAACGAGGAATTTTTTTTGGTGGAAGGTGCAACATTTTGGACATGACAAACAAACAACAATCAACACAACAGAAAGACAACAAATAATGTGAAGTGTTTGGGTGTGTGCTTCAAGTGGTGTGTTTTAGTTAAAGTGCATGTTAAAGTGACGTGTGTGGAGGAGGGAAGAAGAAGGAGGAGGGAGGAGGAGTGAGGAGGAGGAAGAGGAAGGAGCGGGAAGAAGGAGGAGAGAGGAAGGTGGAAGAAGAGGTGGTAGTCCTGGGGGTGACAATCAGTCAGTCCCGGGGTCCATTGATGAGCCCGACCGCCGGGAAAAAGCTTTTGGTGTGGCGGGTGGTCTTGGTCATGATGGACGCAGCCTCCTCCCGAGGAGGGACTCGAACAGTGAGTGTTCAGGGTGGGAGGGGTCAGCGACAATCTTTTCGGCACGCTTCAGTGACCTGGAAGTGAACAGCACCTGGAGGAAGGCAGACTGCAGCCGATAACCCTCTCGGCCGGCGGATGATGCTCTGCAGCCTGCACTTGTCTTTGGCTGTGGCTGCAGGGTGCCAGACGGTGATGGAGGAGCAGATGATGGACTCAACGATGGCCGTGTAGAATTGTACCATCATTCTCCCTGGCAGGTTGAATTTCCTCAGCTGCCTCAGGAAGAACATCCTCTGCTGGGCCTTCTTGGTGATGGAGCCGATGTTCAGCTCCCACTTGAGGTCCTGGGAGATGATGGAGCCCAGGAAGCGGACGGACTCCACAGCGTCGACGGGGGAGTCACACAGGATGAGAGGGCGGGTGGGGCTGCATTCCTCCTGAAATCCACAACCATCTCCACTGTCTTCAGTGCGTTGAGCTCCAGGTTGTTCTGGCTGCACCAGGTCACCAGGTGGTCAGTCTCCCACCTGTAGGCGGTCTCGTCCCCACCAGAGATGAGTCCAATGAGGGTGGTGTCATCCGCGAACTTTAGGAGCTTGACGGACTGGTGACTGGAGGTGCAGCTGTTGGTGTACAGGGAGAACAGCAGAGGGGAGAGAACACAGCCTTGGGGGGAACCCGTGCTGGTGGTCCGGGAGCCTGAGACGTGTTTCCCCAGCCTCACGTGCTGCTTCCTGTCGGTCAGGAAGTCTGTGATCCACCTGCAGCTGGGAGAGCTTGTCCTGCAGCAGGGACGGGATGATTGTATTGAAAGCAGAGCTGAAGTCCACAAACAGGATCCTGGCGTAGGTTCCTGGGGAGTCCAGATGCTGGAGGATGTAGTGAAGGGCCATGTTGACTGCATCGTCTACAGACCTGTTGGCTCTGTAGGCGAACTGCAGGGGGTCCAGGAGTGGGTCGGTGATGGTCTTGAGGTGTGACAGGACCAAGCATTCAAAGGACTTTATGACCACAGAGGTCAGGGCGATGGGCCTGTAGTCATTGAGTCCTGTGATCTTGGGTTTTTTGGGGACGGGGATGATGGTGGAGGCCTTGAAGCAGGCTGGAACGTGGCATGTCTCCAGGGAGGTGTTGAAGATGTCGGTGAACACCGGAGACAGCTGGTCAGCACAGTGCTTCAGGGTGGAGGGGAGGCGGAGTCTGGGCCCGCTGCTGCGGGGTTCTGCTTTTGAACAGCCTGTTGACGTCTCTCTCCAGGATGACGAGGGTCGTCGCTGAGTTGATGGAGGGTGCTCCAGAGGTGTGAGCCACTGATGGGCTGGGGAGGTTGGGCTGATGGTCTGTGGCTTGTTGATGGGGCTGTGGGGATGGTCTCAGGACTGCTCCATTGTCTTTCAAAGCGGCAGTAGAACTCATTTAGCTCGTCTGCCAGAAGCACATTGTTCATGGAGTGGGGTGATTTGGGCTTGTAGTTGGTGATCTGCCTGAGCCCTCTCCAGACAGAAGCAGAGTCGTTTGCTGAGAGCTGCTGTTGCAGTTTCTCAGAGTACAGACGTGTAGCATCTCTCACCGCCTTGCTAAACCTGTATTTGGACTCTGTGTACAGGTCCTTGTCCCCACTCCTGAATGCCTGGTCCTTCTGCAGTCTTAGCTTCCTGAGCTCCGCTGTGAACCAGGGTTTGTCGTTGTTATAACTCACCCTGGAGCTGGATGGAATACAGCTGTCCTCACAGAAGCTGATGTAGGAAGTTACAGCCTCTGTGTACTCATCCAGGCTGTTGGTAGCAGTCCTGAAGACATCCCAGTCAGTACAGTCCAAGCACGCCCGTAGATCCTCCAGAGCCTCACTGGTCCACTTCTTGAACTTCCTCACCACAGGTTTGCAGAGCTTGAATCTCAGCCTGAATGAGAATATCACATGAACCATGTCGTGGTCAGAGTTTCCCAGTGCAGCTCGAGGGGCGTGATAGGCCCTGCTGATTGTTGTGTAGCAGTGGTCCAGAATGCTCTTCTCTCTAGTAGGGCATTTAATTAACTGTCTATATTTAGGAGTTCGTGGCTGAGGTTTCCTTTGTTAAAATCCCGAGTACAATAACTAAAGAGTCCGGGAAGGTCCGCTCCACACACCGTATCTCTTCGGCGAGGGTCCGCTGTGCCTCGTGCACGTTCCCCTCGGCATGTAAACTCCGGCCAGGATGAATGAAGCGAACTCACGTGGGGAGTAGGAGGGTCTGCAGTGAATGATAGAAGATTCCAGGTCCGGCGAACAGTGCTGTAGGATCACCGTTACGTCGTTGCACCAGCCGTTGTTGAGGTAGAAGCAGATTCCTCCACCCTTTGTTTTTCCGGAGAGCTCCGTGTCCCGGTCCGCTCGGAACAGCTGGAAGCCAGCGAGCTGGAGCGCAGAATCTGGTATCGATCCACTTAGCCATGATTCCGTAAAACACAGGGCGGAGGATGAGGAGAAGTCTCTGTCTCTCCCCACCAGCAGCTGGAGTTCGTCCAGTTTGTTGCACAGTGAGCGGACGTTGGAGAAATATGCCCGGCAGCGCTGTACGAGATCCCCGTTTCCGTAGCCGTACAAGCGCCCCTGAGCGTTTCCCTCTCCGCCGGCGTTTCACCGCGTGGGCGAAGGTGAGCACACCTTTTACAAAAATGTCCAGTAACTCCACAGAAGTTAAAAACGTTGGAAATAAATCCGCTGGAGTTGTTCCCCTGATGTTCATGAGCTCTTCTCTGGTGAAAGAGCTCTGGGAATCACAGCAGAAAACAGTATTTAAAACGAAAACAACAAAAAACATCGCGCACCAACACACCGAGGCGGCCGTCCGCGGCGCCATCAGGAAGTAACTCCTACCTGAGGAGCAGTATCATGTACTAGTACTATCATGAGTAACTCCTAGCTGAGGAGCAGTATCATGTTCTAGTACTATCATGAGTAACTCCTACCTGAGGAGCAGTATCATGTACTAGTACTATCATGAGTAACTCCTACCTGAGGAGCAGTATCATGTACTAGTACTATCATGAGTAACTCCTACCTGAGGAGCAGTATCATGTACTAGTACTATCATGAGTAACTCCTGCCTGAGGAGCAGTATCATGTTCTAGTACTATCATGAGTAACTCCTACCTGAGGAGCAGTATCATGTACTAGTACTATCATGAGTAACTCCTACCTGAGGAGCAGTATCATGTACTAGTACTATCATGAGTAACTCCTACCTGAGGAGCAGTATCATGTTCTAGTACTATCATGAGTAACTCCTACCTGAGGAGCAGTATCATGTAGTACTATCATGAGTAACTCCTACCTGAGGAGCAGTATCATGTACTAGTACTATCATGAGTAACTCCTGCCTGAGGAGCAGTATCATGTAGTACCATCATCAGTAACTCCTACCTGAGGAGCAGTATCATGTACTAGTACTATCATGAGTAACTCCTACCTGAGGAGCAGTATCATGTAGTACTATCATGAGTAACTCCTACCTAAGGAGCAGTATCATGTACTAGTACTATCATGAGTAACTCCTACCTGAGGAGCAGTATCATGTAGTACTATCATGAGTAACTCCTGCCTGAGGAGCAGTATCATGTACTAGTACTATCATGAGTAACTCCTACCTGAGGAGCAGTATCATGTACTAGTACTATCATGAGTAACTCCTACCTGAGGAGCAGTATCATGTACTAGTACTATCATGAGTAACTCCTACCTGAGGAGCAGTATCATGTAGTACTATCATGAGTAACTCCTACCTGAGGAGCAGTATCATGTACTAGTACTATCATGAGTAACTCCTACCTGAGGAGCAGTATCATGTAGTACTATCATGAGTAACTCCTGCCTGAGGAGCAGTATCATGTACTAGTACTATCATGAGTAACTCCTACCTGAGGAGCAGTATCATGTAGTACTATCATGAGTAACTCCTACCTGAGGAGCAGTATCATGTAGTACTATCATCAGTAACTCCTACCTGAGGAGCAGTATCATGTTCTAGTACTATCATGAGTAACTCCTGCCTGAGGAGCAGTATCATGTACTAGTACTATCATGAGTAACTCCTGCCTGAGGAGCAGTATCATGTACTAGTACTATCATCAGTAACTCCTACCTGAGGAGCAGTATCATGTACTAGTACTATCATCAGTAACGCCTACCTGAGGAGCAGTATCATGTACTAGTACTATCATGAGTAACTCCTACCTGAGGAGCAGTATCATGTAGTACTATCATGAGTAACTCCTACCTGAGGAGCAGTATCATGTACTAGTACTATCATGAGTAACTCCTACCTGAGGAGCAGTATCATGTAGTACTATCATGAGTAACTCCTACCTGAGGAGCAGTATCATGTACTAGTACTATCATGAGTAACTCCTACCTGAGGAGCAGTATCATGTACTACTATCATGAGTAACTCCTACCTGAGGAGCAGTATCATGTACTAGTACTATCATGAGTAACTCCTAGCTGAGGAGCAGTATCATGTCCTAGTACTATCATGAGTAACTCCTACCTGAGGAGCAGTATCATGTACTAGTACTATCATGAGTAACTCCTACCTGAGGAGCAGTATCATGTACTAGTACTATCATGAGTAACTCCTACCTGAGGAGCAGTATCATGTAGTACTATCATGAGTAACTCCTACCTGAGGAGCAGTATCATGTACTACTACTATCATGAGTAACTCCTGCCTGAGGAGCAGTATCATGTACTAGTACTATCATGAGTAACTCCTACCTGAGGAGCAGTATCATGTAGTACCATCATCAGTAACTCCTACCTGAGGAGCAGTATCATGTACTAGTACTATCATGAGTAACTCCTACCTGAGGAGGAGTATCATGTACTAGTACTATCATGAGTAACTCCTGCCTGAGGAGCAGTATCATGTACTAGTACTATCATCAGTAACTCCTACCTGAGGAGCAGTATCATGTAGTACTATCATGAGTAACTCCTGCCTGAGGAGCAGTATCATGTACTAGAACTATCATGAGTAACTCCTACCTGAGGAGCAGTATCATGTTCTAGTACTATCATGAGTAACTCCTACCTGAGGAGCAGTATCATGTACTAGTACTATCATGAGTAACTCCTACCTGAGGAGCAGTATCATGTCCTAGTACTATCATGAGTAACTCCTACCTGAGGAGCAGTATCATGTACTAGTACTATCATCAGTAACTCCTACCTGAGGAGCAGTATCATGTACTAGTACTATCATGAGTAACTCCTACCTGAGGAGCAGTATCATGTTCTAGTACTATCATGAGTAACTCCTACCTGAGGAGCAGTATCATGTACTAGTACTATCATGAGTAACTCCTACCTGAGGAGCAGTATCATGTACTAGTACTATCATGAGTAACTCCTACCTGAGGAGCAGTATCATGTACTAGTACTATCATGAGTAACTCCTGCCTGAGGAGCAGTATCATGTTCTAGTACTATCATGAGTAACTCCTACCTGAGGAGCAGTATCATGTACTAGTACTATCATGAGTAACTCCTACCTGAGGAGCAGTATCATGTACTAGTACTATCATGAGTAACTCCTACCTGAGGAGCAGTATCATGTACTAGTACTATCATGAGTAACTCCTACCTGAGGAGCAGTATCATGTACTAGTACTATCATGAGTAACTCCTACCTGAGGAGCAGTATCATGTAGTACTATCATGAGTAACTCCTACCTGAGGAGCAGTATCATGTACTAGTACTATCATGAGTAACTCCTACCTGAGGAGCAGTATCATGTAGTACTATCATGAGTAACTCCTACCTGAGGAGCAGTATCATGTACTAGTACTATCATGAGTAACTCCTACCTGAGGAGCAGTATCATGTACTAGTACTATCATGAGTAACTCCTACCTGAGGAGCAGTATCATGTACTAGTACTATCATGAGTAACTCCTACCTGAGGAGCAGTATCATGTAGTACTATCATGAGTAACTCCTACCTGAGGAGCAGTATCATGTAGTACTATCATGAGTAACTCCTACCTGAGGAGCAGTATCATGTAGTACTATCATGAGTAACTCCTACCTGAGGAGCAGTATCATGTACTAGTACTATCATGAGTAACTCCTACCTGAGGAGCAGTATCATGTACTAGTACTATCATGAGTAACTCCTACCTGAGGAGCAGTGTCATGTACTAGTACTATCATGAGTAACTCCTACCTGAGGAGCAGTATCATGTACTAGTACTATCATGAGTAACTCCTACCTGAGGAGCAGTATCATGTACTAGTACTATCATGAGTAACTCCTAGCTGAGGAGCAGTATCATGTCCTAGTACTATCATGAGTAACTCCTACCTGAGGAGCAGTATCATGTACTAGTACTATCATGAGTAACTCCTACCTGAGGAGCAGTATCATGTACTAGTACTATCATGAGTAACTCCTACCTGAGGAGCAGTATCATGTAGTACTATCATGAGTAACTCCTACCTGAGGAGCAGTATCATGTAGTACTATCATGAGTAACTCCTACCTGAGGAGCAGTATCATGTACTAGTACTATCATGAGTAACTCCTGCCTGAGGAGCAGTATCATGTACTAGTACTATCATCAGTAACTCCTACCTGAGGAGCAGTATCATGTAGTACCATCATCAGTAACTCCTACCTGAGGAGCAGTATCATGTACTAGTACTATCATGAGTAACTCCTGCCTGAGGAGCAGTATCATGTACTAGTACTATCATCAGTAACTCCTACCTGAGGAGCAGTATCATGTAGTACTATCATGAGTAACTCCTGCCTGAGGAGCAGTATCATGTACTAGTACTATCATGAGTAACTCCTACCTGAGGAGCAGTATCATGTTCTAGTACTATCATGAGTAACTCCTACCTGAGGAGCAGTATCATGTACTAGTACTATCATGAGTAACTCCTACCTGAGGAGCAGTATCATGTCCTAGTACTATCATGAGTAACTCCTACCTGAGGAGCAGTATCATGTACTAGTACTATCATCAGTAACTCCTACCTGAGGAGCAGTATCATGTACTAGTACTATCATGAGTAACTCCTACCTGAGGAGCAGTATCATGTACTAGTACTATCATGAGTAACTCCTACCTGAGGAGCAGTATCATGTCCTAGTACTATCATGAGTAACTCCTACCTGAGGAGCAGTATCATGTACTAGTACTATCATGAGTAACTCCTACCTGAGGAGCAGTATCATGTACTAGTACTATCATGAGTAACTCCTACCTGAGGAGCAGTATCATGTACTAGTACTATCATGAGTAACTCCTACCTGAGGAGCAGTATCATGTACTAGTACTATCATGAGTAACTCCTACCTGAGGAGCAGTATCATGTACTAGTACTATCATGAGTAACTCCTACCTGAGGAGCAGTATCATGTACTAGTACTATCATCAGTAACTCCTACCTGAGGAGCAGTATCGTGTACTAGTACTATCATGAGTAACTCCTACCTGAGGAGCAGTATCATGTACTAGTACTATCATGAGTAACTCCTGCCTGAGGAGCAGTATCATGTACTAGTACTATCATGAGTAACTCCTACCTGAGGAGCAGTATCATGTACTAGTACTATCATGAGTAACTCCTGCCTGAGGAGCAGTATCATGTACTAGTACTATCATGAGTAACTCCTACCTGAGGAGCAGTATCATGTACTAGTACTATCATGAGTAACTCCTACCTGAGGAGCAGTATCATGTACTAGTACTATCAACAGTAACTCCTACCTGAGGAGCAGTATCATGTACTAGTACTATCATGAGTAACTCCTGCCTGAGGAGCAGTATCATGTACTAGTACTATCATCAGTAACTCCTACCTGAGGAGCAGTATCATGTACTAGTACTATCATCAGTAACTCCTACCTGAGGAGCAGTATCATGTCCTAGTACTATCATGAGTAACTCCTGCCTGAGGAGCAGTATCATGTAGTACTATCATGAGTAACTCCTGCCTGAGGAGCAGTATCATGTACTAGTACTATCATGAGTAACTCCTGCCTGAGGAGCAGTATCATGTCCTAGTACTATCATCAGTAACTCCTACCTGAGGAGCAGTATCATGTACTAGTACTATCATGAGTAACTCCTACCTGAGGAGCAGTATCATGTCCTAGTACTATCATGAGTAACTCCTACCTGAGGAGCAGTATCATGTCCTAGTACTATCATGAGTAACTCCTACCTGAGGAGCAGTATCATGTACTAGTACTATCATGAGTAACTCCTACCTGAGGAGCAGTATCATGTAGTACTATCATGAGTAACTCCTACCTGAGGAGCAGTATCATGTAGTACTATCATGAGTAACTCCTGCCTGAGGAGCAGTATCATGTACTAGTACTATCATCAGTAACTCCTACCTGAGGAGCAGTATCATGTAGTACTATCATGAGTAACTCCTACCTGAGGAGCAGTATCATGTAGTACTATCATCAGTAACTCCTACCTGAGGAGCAGTATCATGTACTAGTACTATCATGAGAAACTCCTACCTGAGGAGCAGTATCATGTACTAGTACTATCATGAGTAACTCCTACCTGAGGAGCAGTATCATGTCCTAGTACTATCATGAGTAACTCCTACCTGAGGAGCAGTATCATGTAGTACTATCATCAGTAACTCCTACCTGAGGAGTAGTATCATGTACTAGTACTATCATGAGTAACTCCTGCCTGAGGAGCAGTATCATGTACTAGTACTATCATCAGTAACTCCTACCTGAGGAGCAGTATCATGTACTAGTACTATCATGAGTAACTCCTACCTGAGGAGCAGTATCATGTACTAGTACTATCATGAGTAACTCCTACCTGAGGAGCAGTATCATGTACTAGTAATATCATGAGTAACTCCTACCTGAGGAGCAGTATCATGTCCTAGTACTATCATGAGTAACTCCTACCTGAGGAGCAGTATCATGTACTAGTACTATCATGAGTAACTCCTACCTGAGGAGCAGTATCATGTAGTACTATCATCAGTAACTCCTGCCTGAGGAGCAGTATCATGTACTAGTACTATCATCAGTAACTCCTACCTGAGGAGCAGTATCATGTAGTACTATCATCAGTAACTCCTACCTGAGGAGCAGTATCATGTACTAGTACTATCATGAGTAACTCCTACCTGAGGAGCAGTATCATGTACTAGTACTATCATGAGTAACTCCTGCCTGAGGAGCAGTATCATGTACTAGTACTATCATGAGTAACTCCTACCTGAGGAGCAGTATCATGTAGTACTATCATCAGTAACTCCTACCTGAGGAGCAGTATCATGTACTAGTACTATCATCAGTAACTCCTACCTGAGGAGCAGTATCATGTAGTACTATCATGAGTAACTCCTACCTGAGGAGCAGTATCATGTACTAGTACTATCATGAGTAACTCCTACCTGAGGAGCAGTATCATGTACTAGTACTATCATGAGTAACTCCTAGCTGAGGAGCAGTATCATGTCCTAGTACTATCATGAGTAACTCCTACCTGAGGAGCAGTATCATGTCCTAGTACTATCACGAGTAACTCCTGCCTGAGGAGCAGTATCATGTACTAGTACTATCATGAGTAACTCCTACCTGAGGAGCAGTATCATGTACTAGTACTATCATGAGTAACTCCTACCTGAGGAGCAGTATCATGTACTAGTACTATCATGAGTAACTCCTAGCTGAGGAGCAGTATCATGTCCTAGTACTATCATGAGTAACTCCTACCTGAGGAGCAGTATCATGTACTAGTACTATCATGAGTAACTCCTACCTGAGGAGCAGTATCATGTCCTAGTACTATCATGAGTAACTCCTACCTGAGGAGCAGTATCATGTACTAGTACTATCATCAGTAACTCCTACCTGAGGAGCAGTATCATGTACTAGTACTATCATCAGTAACTCCTACCTGAGGAGCAGTATCATGTACTAGTACTATCATGAGTAACTCCTACCTGAGGAGCAGTATCATGTACTAGTACTATCATGAGTAACTCCTACCTGAGGAGCAGTATCATGTACTAGTACTATCATGAGTAACTCCTAGCTGAGGAGCAGTATCATGTCCTAGTACTATCATGAGTAACTCCTACCTGAGGAGCAGTATCATGTAGTACTATCATGAGTAACTCCTACCTGAGGAGCAGTATCATGTACTAGTACTATCATGAGTAACTCCTACCTGAGGAGCAGTATCATGTAGTACTATCATGAGTAACTCCTACCTGAGGAGCAGTATCATGTACTAGTACTATCATCAGTAACTCCTACCTGAGGAGCAGTATCATGTACTAGTACTATCATGAGTAACTCCTACCTGAGGAGCAGTATCATGTAGTACTATCATCAGTAACTCCTGCCTGAGGAGCAGTATCATGTACTAGTACTATCATGAGTAACTCCTGCCTGAGGAGCAGTATCATGCACTAGTACTATCATGAGTAACTCCTACCTGAGGAGCAGTATCATGTACTAGTACTATCATCAGTAACTCCTGCCTGAGGAGCAGTATCATGTACTAGTACTATCATTTATGGAACCAGCTTCCAATTTCAGTCCGGGAGGCAGACACAGTCACCTCGTTTAAGAGTAGACTTAAGACCTTCCTCTTTGACAGAGCTTATAGTTAGGGCTGAATCAGGTTTGCCCTGGTCCAGCCCCTTGATATGCTGCTATAGGCTTATAGCTGCCGGGGGACGTTTTAGGATGCACTGAGTACCTATCTCCTCTTTTTTCTCTCCTGAAGGATGAATTTTCATCTCTCAATCACACGTTACTAACTCTGCTTTCTCCCCGGAAGTCCTTTTGACTTTACGTCTCATGGGGTCATCGGACCCTATGAGACGGCATAGATCTATCTGCCTGATGGATCGTCTGGGTCGTGAATTCCTGCTCATGACTACGCCACTGTCCTGTTGAGACTCCGCCCTCCTCCTCCCCACCGCCATCTGCCTGATGGATCGTGGAGGTCTCCATCGTGGAATATGCCTACTATGAACTATTCATACACTCTGTCATATTCATTGAATGTATTTTAACTCTAAATCTGTCCTTCTGTACACATTACATCTATTGCATCTGTCCATCCTAGGAGAGGGATCCTCCTCTGTTGCTCTCCTGCAGGTTTCTTCCCTTTTTTTCCCCCCTGAAGGGTTATTTGGGAGTTTTTCCTGGTCCGATGTGAGGTTTTGGGGCAGGGATGTCTATGTGTACAGATTGTAAAGCACTCCGAGACAAATTTGTAATTTGTGAAATTGGGCTATACAAATAAACTGAATTGAATTGAATGAGTAACTCCTGCCTGAGGAGCAGTATCATGTACTAGTACTATCATCAGTAACTCCTGCCTGAGGAGCAGTATCATGTACTAGTACTATCATGAGTAACTCCTACCTGAGGAGCAGTATCATGTAGTACTATCATGAGTAACTCCTACCTGAGGAGCAGTATCATGTACTAGTACTATCATGAGTAACTCCTGCCTGAGGAGCAGTATCATGTACTAGTACTATCATCAGTAACTCCTACCTGAGGAGCAGTATCATGTAGTACTATCATCAGTAACTCCTACCTGAGGAGCAGTATCATGTAGTACTATCATCAGTAACTCCTACCTGAGGAGCAGTATCATGTACTAGTACTATCATGAGTAACTCCTACCTGAGGAGCAGTATCATGTACTAGTACTATCATGAGTAACTCCTGCCTGAGGAGCAGTATCATGTACTAGTACTATCATCAGTAACTCCTACCTGAGGAGCAGTATCATGTACTAGTACTATCATGAGTAACTCCTACCTGAGGAGCAGTATCATGTACTAGTACTATCATGAGTAACTCCTACCTGAGGAGCAGTATCATGTACTAGTACTATCATCAGTAACTCCTACCTGAGGAGCAGTATCATGTACTAGTACTATCATGAGTAACTCCTACCTGAGGAGTAGTATCATGTACTAGTACTATCATGAGTAACTCCTGCCTGAGGAGCAGTATCATGTACTAGTACTATCATCAGTAACTCCTACCTGAGGAGCAGTATCATGTACTAGTACTATCATGAGTAACTCCTACCTGAGGAGCAGTATCATGTACTAGTACTATCATGAGTAACTCCTACCTGAGGAGCAGTATCATGTACTAGTACTATCATGAGTAACTCCTGCCTGAGGAGCAGTATCGTGTACTAGTACTATCATCAGTAACTCCTACCTGAGGAGCAGTATCATGTACTAGTACTATCATCAGTAACTCCTACCTGAGGAGCAGTATCATGTAGTACTATCATCAGTAACTCCTACCTGAGGAGCAGTATCATGTCCTAGTACTATCATGAGTAACTCCTGCCTGAGGAGCAGTATCATGTAGTACTATCATCAGTAACTCCTACCTGAGGAGCAGTATCATGTCCTAGTACTATCATGAGTAACTCCTGCCTGAGGAGCAGTATCATGTAGTACTATCATGAGTAACTCCTGCCTGAGGAGCAGTATCATGTAGTACTATCATGAGTAACTCCTACCTGAGGAGCAGTATCATGTACTAGTACTATCATCAGTAACTCCTACCTGAGGAGCAGTATCATGTCCTAGTACTATCATGAGTAACTCCTGCCTGAGGAGCAGTATCATGTAGTACTATCATGAGTAACTCCTACCTGAGGAGCAGTATCATGTAGTACTATCATGAGTAACTCCTACCTGAGGAGCAGTATCATGTAGTACTATCATCAGTAACTCCTACCTGAGGAGCAGTATCATGTACTAGTACTATCATCAGTAACTCCTACCTGAGGAGCAGTATCATGTAGTACTATCATGAGTAACTCCTACCTGAGGAGCAGTATCATGTACTAGTACTATCATGAGTAACTCCTACCTGAGGAGCAGTATCATGTACTAGTACTATCATGAGTAACTCCTACCTGAGGAGCAGTATCATGTACTAGTACTATCATCAGTAACTCCTACCTGAGGAGCAGTATCATGTAGTACTATCATCAGTAACTCCTACCTGAGGAGCAGTATCATGTACTAGTACTATCATGAGTAACTCCTACCTGAGGAGCAGTATCATGTAGTACTATCATGAGTAACTCCTACCTGAGGAGCAGTATCATGTACTAGTACTATCATCAGTAACTCCTACCTGAGGAGCAGTATCATGTAGTACTATCATGAGTAACTCCTACCTGAGGAGCAGTATCATGTAGTACTATCATGAGTAACTCCTACCTGAGGAGCAGTATCATGTACTAGTACTATCATGAGTAACTCCTGCCTGAGGAGCAGTATCATGTAGTACTATCATGAGTAACTCCTACCTGAGGAGCAGTATCATGTAGTACTATCATGAGTAACTCCTACCTGAGGAGCAGTATCATGTACTAGTACTATCATCAGTAACTCCTACCTGAGGAGCAGTATCATGTAGTACTATCATGAGTAACTCCTACCTGAGGAGCAGTATCATGTACTAGTACTATCATGAGTAACTCCTACCTGAGGAGCAGTATCATGTTCTAGTACTATCATGAGTAACTCCTACCTGAGGAGCAGTATCATGTAGTACTATCATCAGTAACTCATCACAGTTCATTACTTCACTACCAACAGTTTAGTCTGAATTGAATGAAGTACACTGAAGGTCAAAGGTCACCAACATGAGTAGCTACACAACAAGGTTCTTTATTGTCACAATAAGGTGTGTGTGTGTGTGTGTGTGAGTGTGAGTGTGAGTGTGTGTGTGTGTGTGTGTGTGTGTGTGTGTGTGTGGTCAGCATGCACTCAGCTGTGCACACGTCTTGACCCAGGCTGTCGCGTTCAGGTAAAACTCGTTCTCGTGGGTGCAGTGTCTCCTACCTGTAGGACACCTGCTTCCGGAAGGTCAGCTGGACAAACTCCTCCTCCATCCGGGTCACTGACAGCTGTCCGTCCTCACCTGCGACCTGAGAGGAGACACACCACGTCCTTCAGCGGTCAGAGGAGCTGGAGCCCGGTCGGGACACGTGTGGCGCGCTCACTCCCTCAATAACTAACACCCTCCTCTCACACACACTCTCTCACACACTCTCTCACACACACACACACACACTCTCACACACACACACTCACACACACATACACACACACACTCTCACACACACACACACTCTCACACACTCACACACTCTCACACACACTCACACACTCACACACTCTCACACACACACTCACACTCACTCACACTCTCTCACACACACTCTCACACTCTCACACACACTCTCACACACACTCTCACACACACTCTCTCACACACTCTCTCACACTCTCACACACACACTCTCACACACTCTCACTCTCACACACTCTCACACACACACACTCTCACACTCTCTCACACACTCACACTCTCACACTCTCTCACACTCTCTCACACTCTCACACACTCTCACACTCTCTCTCACACACTCGCACACTCTCTCACACACTCACTCACACACACTCTCTCACACACTCGCTCGTTCGCACACTCTCTCACACACTCGCACACTCACTCACTCGCACACTCTCTCACACACTCTCTCACACACACTCACACACTCGCTCACACACACTCACCTCACACACTCACACTCTCTCACACACACACTCACACACACTCTCTCACACACTCTCACACCTCTCACACACTCCTCTCACACACACACTGCTGCGCTCTCACACACACTCCACCGTGAACACGTCGTCCTCCTCGGCCGGAGGAGCGGAGCGGCTCATCGCGCCGGTCTGTGTCCGTGTCCCCGGTAGCCTCGAACCGACCACTGTCTGTGTCCGTGTCCCCGGGAGCCTCGAACCGACCACTGTCTGTGTCCGTGTCCCGGTAGCCTCGAACCGACCACTGTCTGTGTCCGTGTCCCCGGTAGCCTCGAACCGACCACTGTCTGTGTCGTGTCCCCGGGAGCCTCGAACCGACCACTGTCTGTGTCCGTGTCCCCGGTAGCCTCGAACCGACCACTGTCTGTGTCCGTGTCCCCGGTAGCCTCGAACCGACCACTGTCTGTGTCCGTGTCCCCGGTAGCCTCGAACCGACCACTGTCTGTGTCCGTGTCCCCGGTAGCCTCGAACCGACCACTGTCTGTGTCCGTGTCCCCGGTAGCCTCGAACCGACCACTGTCTGTGTCCGTGTCCCCGGTAGCCTCGAACCGACCACTGCCTGTGTCCGTGTCCCCGGTAGCCTCGAACAGCCTGACCATGAGCTCCTCACCAGTAATGAGAGGACGAGGTCTGATCAGTCCTCCACGGACAGGAAGTCAATGAGCGAGGGCTCTCTCTCTCTCTGTCTCTCTCTGTCTCTCTCTCTCTCTCTCTCTCACATATAATACATATATATATAAATATATTTATATATATTTTTATTTTTATTTATATGCATATAAATATAGAAATATATTTATATATTTTTTTTAAATATATATTTATATGCATATAAATATATAAATATATTGTTATATATGTATATATAAATATATGTATTTATATATACATATACATATATATGTATGTATGTATATATATATACATATATATATACACATATCCAGGCACGTGCACAGACATGTTGGAGCCGGTGCTCAAACCAAAAGAAGGCCCCCATGTCAAAAACATGACAGTTGAAGCATGAGCAGCATTACGCTAGTGAAGCTGTCCTCCACCTGCGTCTCCTCTGGGCAGGATTACACAGCAAGCTTTTCTTTATGAATAAAGATGAATTATTATATGGCAACAACAGTACAAGCGTTCTGATTGGCTAATGGGTCGCCATGCCAGCCACTATCGCCCTCCTGGTCTGATTCCGATCCATACTGCCCTCTGACCTCATTTTCAAAGTGAGCGATATTGATCGTCATCAACAGTCAAGAGGAAAGTCAGAAGCAGCGAAAATGTGTTATTGAAAGTGATGAAGATGAGCAACTATAGTTTAAATCACTTGTGTTGTTACTTTACTGTAAATTAACATGTGTTTTAGCTGAGCCGTGTACAAGATTAATCGTTGTAAGACTGGAACAGACATAACAAAGAGATAATTATAAAACAATGAGGCACCAGGATAGCATGTCGCGGAGCATGTCGGGGCGGAATTCTCACAAGAAGTCAAATAAATGCACCGACAGACAGACAAACTTTTATTCTGAAATACTTATTAATGAAAAAAATGTGCTCCAGCAGAAAGGGCTCTTCATCCAGGGTAAAAGGGGAGGAGCTTGAGCACCACTAGGGGTCTATCTGTGCACGGGCCTGAGTCTAGGACTAGTCCAGTGGAGTGCATCTGGTCTTCATGAGACCCTGTAGTCTAGGACTAGTCCAGTGGAGTCCATCTGGTCTTCAGGAGACCCTGTAGTCTAGGACTAGTCCAGTGGAGTCCATCTGGTCTTCAGGAGACCCTGTAGTCTAGGACTAGTCCAGTGGAGTCCATCTGGTCTTCAGGAGACCCTGTAGTCTAGGACTAGTCCAGTGGAGTCCATCTGGTCTTCATGAGACCCTGTAGTCTAGGACTAGTCCAGTGGAGTCCATCTGGTCTTCATGAGACCCTGTAGCCTAGGACTAGTCCAGTGGAGTCCATCTGGTCTTCATGAGACCCTGTAGTCTAGGACTAGTCCAGTGGAGTCCATCTGGTCTTCATGAGACCCTGTAGTCTAGGACTAGTCCAGTGGAGTCCATCTGGTCTTCAGGAGACCCTGTAGTCGAGGACTAGTCCAGTGGAGTCCATCTGGTCTTCATGAGACCCTGTAGTCTAGGACTAGTCCAGTGGAGTCCATCTGGTCTTCAGGAGACCCTGTAGCCTAGGACTAGTCCAGTGGAGTCCATCTGGTCTTCAGGAGACCCTGTAGTCTAGGACTAGTCCAGTGGAGTGCATCTGGTCTTCATGAGACCCTGTAGTCTAGGACTAGTCCAGTGGAGTCCATCTGGTCTTCATGAGACCCTGTAGTCTAGGACTAGTCCAGTGGAGTCCATCTGGTCTTCATGAGACCCTGTAGCCTAGGACTAGTCCAGTGGAGTCCATCTGGTCTTCATGAGACCCTGTAGTCTAGGACTAGTCCAGTGGAGTCCATCTGGTCTTCATGAGACCCTGTAGTCTAGGACTAGTCCAGTGGAGTCCATCTGGTCTTCAGGAGACCCTGTAGTCTAGGACTAGTCCAGTGGAGTCCATCTGGTCTTCAGGAGACCCTGTAGTCTAGGACTAGTCCAGTGGAGTCCATCTGGTCTTCATGAGACCCTGTAGTCTAGGACTAGTCCAGTGGAGTCCATTTGGTCTTCATGAGACCCTGTAGTCTAGGACTAGTCCAGTGGAGTCCATCTGGTCTTCATGAGACCCTGTAGTCTAGGACTAGTCCAGTGGAGTCCATCTGGTCTTCATGAGACCCTGTAGTCTAGGACTAGTCCAGTGGAGTCCATCTGGTCTTCAGGAGACCCTGTAGTCTAGGACTAGTCCAGTGGAGTGCATCTGGTCTTCATGAGACCCTGTAGTCTAGGACTAGTCCAGTGGAGTCCATCTGGTCTTCAGGAGACCCTGTAGTCTAGGACTAGTCCAGTGGAGTCCATCTGGTCTTCAGGAGACCCTGTAGTCTAGGACTAGTACAGTGGAGTCCATCTGGTCTTCAGGAGACCCTGTAGTCTAGGACTAGTCCAGTGGAGTCCATCTGGTCTTCAGGAGACCCTGTAGTCTAGGACTAGTCCAGTGGAGTGCATCTGGTCTTCATGAGACCCTGTAGTCTAGGACTAGTCCAGTGGAGTCCATCTGGTCTTCATGAGACCCTGTAGTCTAGGACTAGTCCAGTGGAGTGCATCTGGTCTTCATGAGACCCTGTAGTCTAGGACTAGTCCAGTGGAGTCCATCTGGTCTTCAGGAGACCCTGTAGTCTAGGACTAGTCCAGTGGAGTCCATCTGGTCTTCATGAGACCCTGTAGTCTAGGACTAGTCCAGTGGAGTCCATCTGGTCTTCATGAGACCCTGTAGTCTAGGACTAGTCCAGTGGAGTCCATCTGGTCTTCAGGAGACCCTGTAGTCTAGGACTAGTCCAGTGGAGTCCATCTGGTCTTCAGGAGACCCTGTAGTCTAGGACTAGTCCAGTGGAGTGCATCTGGTCTTCATGAGACCCTGTAGTCTAGGACTAGTCCAGTGGAGTCCATCTGGTCTTCATGAGACCCTGTAGTCTAGGACTAGTCCAGTGGAGTCCATCTGGTCTTCAGGAGACCCTGTAGTCTAGGACTAGTCCAGTGGAGTCCATCTGGTCTTCATGAGACCCTGTAGTCTAGGACTAGTCCAGTGGAGTCCATCTGGTCTTCAGGAGACCCTGTAGTCTAGGACTAGTCCAGTGGAGTCCATCTGGTCTTCATGAGACTCTGTAGTCTAGGACTAGTCCAGTGGAGTCCATCTGGTCTTCAGGAGACCCTGTAGTCTAGGACTAGTCCAGTGGAGTGCATCTGGTCTTCATGAGACCCTGTAGTCTAGGACTAGTCCAGTGGAGTCCATCTGGTCTTCATGAGACCCTGTAGTCTAGGACTAGTCCAGTGGAGTCCATCTGGTCTTCAGGAGACCCTGTAGTCTAGGACTAGTCCAGTGGAGTCCATCTGGTCTTCATGAGACCCTGTAGCCTAGGACTAGTCCAGTGGAGTGCATCTGGTCTTCATGAGACCCTGTAGTCTAGGACTAGTCCAGTGGAGTCCATCTGGTCTTCATGAGACCCTGTAGTCTAGGACTAGTCCAGTGGAGTCCATCTGGTCTTCATGAGACCCTGTAGTCTAGGACTAGTCCAGTGGAGTCCATCTGGTCTTCAGGAGACCATGTAGTCTAGGACTAGTCCAGTGGAGTCCATCTGGTCTTCATGAGACCCTGTAGTCTAGGACTAGTCCAGTGGAGTCCATCTGGTCTTCAGGAGACCCTGTAGTCTAGGACTAGTCCAGTGGAGTCCATCTGGTCTTCAGGAGACCCTGTAGTCTAGGACTAGTCCAGTGGAGTCCATCTGGTCTTCAGGAGACCCTGTAGTCTAGGACTAGTCCAGTGGAGTGCATCTGGTCTTCATGAGACCCTGTAGTCTAGGACTAGTCCAGTGGAGTCCATCTGGTCTTCATGAGACCCTGTAGGCTAGGACTAGTCCAGTGGAGTCCATCTGGTCTTCATGAGACCCTGTAGCCTAGGACTAGTCCAGTGGAGTCCATCTGGTCTTCATGAGACCCTGTAGTCTAGGACTAGTCCAGTGGAGTCCATCTGGTCTTCATGAGACCCTGTAGTCTAGGACTAGTCCAGTGGAGTCCATCTGGTCTTCAGGAGACCCTGTAGTCTAGGACTAGTCCAGTGGAGTCCATCTGGTCTTCAGGAGACCCTGTAGTCTAGGACTAGTCCAGTGGAGTCCATCTGGTCTTCAGGAGACCCTGTAGCCTAGGACTAGTCCAGTGGAGTCCATCTGGTCTTCAGGAGACCCTGTAGTCTAGGACTAGTCCAGTGGAGTCCATCTGGTCTTCATGAGACCCTGTAGTCTAGGACTAGTCCAGTGGAGTCCATCTGGTCTTCATGAGACCCTGTAGCCTAGGACTAGTCCAGTGGAGTCCATCTGGTCTTCATGAGACCCTGTAGCCTAGGACTAGCCCAGTGGAGTCCATCTGGTCTTCAGGAGACCCTGTAGTCTAGGACTAGTCCAGTGGAGTCCATCTGGTCTTCATGAGACCCTGTAGTCTAGGACTAGTCCAGTGGAGTCCATCTGGTCTTCATGAGACCCTGTAGCCTAGGACTAGTCCAGTGGAGTCCATCTGGTCTTCAGGAGACCCTGTAGTCTAGGACTAGTCCAGTGGAGTCCATCTGGTCTTCATGAGACCCTGTAGTCTAGGACTAGTCCAGTGGAGTCCATCTGGTCTTCAGGAGACCCTGTAGTCTAGGACTAGTCCAGTGGAGTCCATCTGGTCTTCAGGAGACCCTGTAGTCGAGGACTAGTCCAGTGGAGTCCATCTGGTCTTCATGAGACCCTGTAGTCTAGGACTAGTCCAGTGGAGTCCATCTGGTCTTCAGGAGACCCTGTAGTCTAGGACTAGTCCAGTGGAGTGCATCTGGTCTTCATGAGACCCTGTAGTCTAGGACTAGTCCAGTGGAGTCCATCTGGTCTTCATGAGACCCTGTAGTCTAGGACTAGTCCAGTGGAGTCCATCTGGTCTTCAGGAGACCCTGTAGTCTAGGACTAGTCCAGTGGAGTCCATCTGGTCTTCAGGAGACCCTGTAGTCTAGGACTAGTCCAGTGGAGTCCATCTGGTCTTCATGAGACCCTGTAGTCTAGGACTAGTCCAGTGGAGTCCATCTGGTCTTCAGGAGACCCTGTAGTCGAGGACTAGTCCAGTGGAGTCCACCCCCCCTGGTCTTCGTGCCCATGAGCCAATGAGCTGCCAGTAATGTGTGAGGATCACCATGATCTCCATGTGGTTACACCATGTGGTCGTGAGCGATCCAATCACACGTCACAACGACCATGTCTACATCATCTTCTTCATTCACTCGGCTGACTGTCCTGGTCTATTGTTCTCCTGGTGTATTGTTCGACTGGTCTATTGTTCTCCTGGTATATTGTTCTCCTGGTCTATTGTTCTCCTGGTCTATTGTTCTCCTGGTCTAATTGTCTACTGGTCTATTGTTCTACTGGTCTATTGTTCTCATGGTCTATTGTTCTCCTGGTCTACTGATCTATTGTTCTCCTGGTCTAATTGTCTACTGGTCTATTGTTCTCCTGGTCTATTGTTCTCCTGGTCTAATAGTCTATTGTTCTCCTGGTCTATTGTTCTACTGGTCTAATTGTCTACTGGTCTATTGTTCTACTGCTCTATTGTTCTACTGGTCTAATTGTCTACTAGTCTATTGTTCTCCTGGTCTATTGTTCTACTGCTCTAATTGTCTACTAGTCTATTGTTCTACTGGTCTAATTGTCTACTGGTCTATTGTTCTACTGGTCTAATTGTCTGATGGTCTATTGTTCTCCTGGTCTATTGTTCCCCTGGTCTAATTGTCTACTGGTCTATTGTTCTCCTGGTCTATTGTTCTCCTGGTATATTGTTCCCCTGGTCTAATTGTCTACTGGTCTATTGTTCTACTGGTCGATTGTTCTACTGGTCTAATTGTCTACTGGTCTCTAGTGGTCTACGAGGCGTTTCTATGAAACAGACACAGTGCTCATCTTTAAACCTTCTTTAATGCGTCTCGTAAAAATCACATTAAGTCAGAAGCAGCAACAGCAGCAACAACAGCAACAACAGCAACAACAGCAACAACAGCAACAACAACAAACGTGTTGAACTCGATGAGCACAGCTGTACGGCAACATGGATCAGACACTCTGTGGACCCTGGAACACACAATGATGACATTCAAGACCCTCTGTACTCACAACGGGTTCAGTTTGATATGAGTGGTGACTGCTCTCCCATTGGACCATATGAGTGGTGACTGCTCTCCCATTGGCTCATATGAGTGGTGACTGCTCTCCCATTGGACCATATGAGTGGTGACTGCTCTCCCATTGGCTCATATGAGTGGTGACTGCTCTCCCATTGGACCATATGAATGGTGACTGCTCTCCCATTGGACCATATGAGTGGTGACTGCTCTCCCATTGGATCATATGAGTGGTGACTGCTCTCCCATTGGACCATATGAGTGATGACTGCTCTCCCATTGGCTCATATGAGTGGTGACTGCTCTCCCATTGGATCATATGAGTGGTGACTGCTCTCCCATTGGACCATATGAGTGGTGACTGCTCTCCCATTGGATCATATGAGTGGTGACTGCTCTCCCATTGGACCATATGAGTGGTGACTGCTCTCCCATTGGACCATATGAGTGGTGACTGCTCTCCCATTGGATCATATGAGTGGTGACTGCTCTCCCATTGGACCATATGAGTGGTGACTGCTCTCCCATTGGACCATATGAGTGGTGACTGCTCTCCCATTGGATCATATGAGTGGTGACTGCTCTCCCATTGGACCATATGAGTGGTGACTGCTCTCCCATTGGCTCATATGAGTGGTGACTGCTCTCCCATTGGACCATATGAGTGGTGACTGCTCTCCCATTGGATCATATGAGTAGTGACTGCTCTCCCATTGGACCATATGAGTGGTGACTGCTCTCCCATTGGACCATATGAGTGGTGACTGCTCTCCCATTGGATCATATGAGTGGTGACTGCTCTCCCATTGGACCATATGAGTGGTGACTGCTCTCCCATTGGATCATATGAGTGGTGACTGCTCTCCCATTGGATCATATGAGTGGTGACTGCTCTCCCATTGGACCATATGAGTGGTGACTGCTCTCCCATTGGCTCATATGAGTGGTGACTGCTCTCCCATTGGACCATATGAGTGGTGACTGCTCTCCCATTGGATCATATGAGTGGTGACTGCTCTCCCATTGGACCATATGAGTGGTGACTGCTCTCCCATTGGATCATATGAGTGGTGACTGCTCTCCCATTGGACCATATGAGTGGTGACTGCTCTCCCATTGGACCATATGAGTGGTGACTGCTCTCCCATTGGATCATATGAGTGGTGACTGCTCTCCCATTGGACCATATGAGTGGTGACTGCTCTCCCATTGGATCATATGAGTGGTGACTGCTCTCCCATTGGACCATATGAGTGGTGACTGCTCTCCCATTGGACCATATGAGTGGTGACTGCTCTCCCATTGGACCATATGAGTGGTGACTGCTCTCCCATTGGACCATATGAGTGGTGACTGCTCTCCCATTGGATCATATGAGTGGTGACTGCTCTCCCATTGGATCATATGAGTGGTGACTGCTCTCCCATTGGACCATATGAGTGGTGACTGCTCTCCCATTGGATCATATGAGTGGTGACTGCTCTCCCATTGGACCATATGAGTGGTGACTGCTCTCCCATTGGATCATATGAGTGGTAAGTAAGTAAGTAAGTAAGTAAATCTTTATTTGTATAGCACCCTTCACAACACGAATGTACAAAGTGCTTCACATCCTTAAAATAGGTAAGATAAAAATAATAAAATAATAAAATAAAATAAAATAAAATAACATCAAACAGATCATTTACGATTTAAAATCAGAACATAGAACACGCACAGGGAGCAACAATTAAAAGGACCAGACGCTGAAAATGTCTATAAATGTCCAAACGCCTGCCTGAACAAAAGAGTCTTTAAATTACTTTTAAACATGCTCTCGGAGGGCAATGATTTCAGGGCCAGGGGGAGAGCATTCCAGAGCCTTGGGGCTACCGCCCCAAAAGCTCGGTCACCTTTGGTTTTAAGTCTGGTCCTGGGTATCTGCAGAAGTTCCTGGGTGGATGACCTCAGAGACCGACTAGAGGAGTGTGGTTGAATGAGATCACAGATATAAGCAGGGGCTTGACCGTGGATGGCTCTGTGGGTGACTACTAAAACTTTAAAATTAATCCTGAAATGCACTGGAAGCCAGTGCAGTGCGGCAAGGATGGGGTGATTTGGCAAGACCTCCTAGACCTGGTGAGCAGCCTGGCAGCGCATTTTGGACCAGTTGTAATTTATTGACGGATGATTTATTGAGGCAGGTGAACAATGAGTTACAGTAGTCTAGTCTGGATGAAATAAAGGCATGTACAGACATTTCTAGTTCCGCATGGGATATAATGGACCTGAGTTTTGCTATATTTCTTAGGTGGAAGAAACATGAGCGGGTGAGGGATATGACATGTTTTTCTAAAAGCATCGACTGATCAAATATTACACCAAGGTTTCTCAGATGGGTACGTACATTTCCCTTAAGGGACCCCATGTGGTGTGCCACTTTGGACACGATGTGGTCAGCAGCTATAATTAGCACCTCAGTTTTAGCTGCATTTAATTGAAGGAAATTATTTGCCATCCAACTCTCTATGGCAGATAGACACTCATGGAGTATGCAGAGTTTCTCCAAATTATCCGGTTTGAAAGAAATCTGGAGCTGGATATCATCAGCATAACAGTGGTAAGAAATGTCCTTAAATTTGCTGATCAGGGCACCCAGGGGGAGCATGTATAGAGCGAAAAGGATTGGAGCCAGCACGGAACCTTGTGGCACACCACATGGGAGGAAAGGTCAGACCTAAGCGGGCCAGCGGCCACCGAGCTTCTCTCTTTAAGGTATGAGGCGAACCAGTTTAGGACGCTCCCAGATATGCCCACCCACTCCCTGAGCCTGTCCAGCAGGATACGGTGGTCTACCGTGTCAAATGCTGCGCTAAGGTCCAACAGGACCAAAACAGAGCATTTGCCGGAGTCAGAGGACATCATAATGTCATTTGAGACTCTGAGGAGGGCGGTTTCGGTGGAGTGTTTTTTGCGGAAACCTGACTGAAATTTGTCTAAGATGTTATGGTTAGTCAAAAACGTGGAGAGCTGCTCTCCCATTGGATCATACGAGTGGTGACTGCTCTCCCATTGGACCATATGAGTGGTGACTGCTCTCCCATTGGACCATATGAGTGGTGACTGCTCTCCCATTGGATCATATGAGTGGTGACTGCTCTCCCATTGGACCATATGAGTGGTGACTGCTCTCCCATTGGACCATATGAGTGGTGACTGCTCTCCCATTGGATCATATGAGTGGTGACTGCTCTCCCATTGGACCATATGAGTGGTGACTGTTCTCCCATTGGATCATATGAGTGGTGACTGCTCTCCCATTGGATCATATGAGTGGTGACTGCTCTCCCATTGGATCATATGAGTGGTGACTGCTCTCCCATTGGACCATATGAGTGGTGACTGCTCTCCCATTGGATCATATGAGTGGTGACTGCTCTCCCATTGGACCATATGAGTGGTGACTGCTCTCCCATTGGACCATATGAGTGGTGACTGCTCTCCCATTGGACCATATGAGTGGTGACTGCTCTCCCATTGGATCATATGAGTGGTGACTGCTCTCCCATTGGACCATATGAGTGGTGACTGCTCTCCCATTGGAACATATGAGTGGTGACTGCTCTCCCATTGGATCATATGAGTGGTGACTGCTCTCCCATTGGACCATATGAGTGGTGACTGCTCTCCCATTGGACCATATGAGTGGTGACTTCTCTCCCATTGGATCATATGAGTGGTGACTGCTCTCCCATTGGACCATATGAGTGGTGACTGCTCTCCCATTGGAACATATGAGTGGTGACTGCTCTCCCATTGGATCATATGAGTGGTGACTGCTCTCCCATTGGACCATATGAGTGGTGACTGCTCTCCCATTGGACCATATGAGTGGTGACTGCTCTCCCATTGGATCATATGAGTGGTGACTGCTCTCCCATTGGACCATATGAGTGGTGACTGCTCTCCCATTGGACCATATGAGTGGTGACTGCTCTCCCATTGGACCATATGAGTGGTGACTGCTCTCCCATTGGATCATATGAGTGGTGACTGCTCTCCCATTGGATCATATGAGTGGTGTGGTACAAGGGGCCAACACGTGTTTACCTGGGGCACCTGTTGGAGGGCCAGCAGGTCCTCCAGGGTCTGCTGGGCTGCCAGTCTCAGGCTGGGCTGCCTGCTGGAGGTGAGCCGGCTGATCTGAGCCTGCAGGTCTGGATCTAGCAGAGAAGAGCCCAGCAGGAGCAGCACCTCCTCCTCCAACAACACCGACTGCAGGAGACGCAGAGAGTGGAGACACACCTCCCAGTCTCCATCTGTGAGGTGTGAAGAGCAGCTGGTTCACAAACACTACGTACACTGGTGTGTCATTCAGTCTCATGACCCCATGCGCCTAGAGCTGCTGCCTCCCGGGCTACCTGCCTACCTACAAGCTAGCTACCTGCCTACCTACAAGCTAGCTACCTGCCTACCTACAAGCTAGCTACCTGCCTACCTACAAGCTAGCTACCTGCCTACCTACAAGCTAGCTACCTGCAAGCTAGCTGCCCTGCCTGCATAGCTGACTAATGCCTGCAGGCGTTTCTTATATATATTTCAATTTCTTGTATGCCTGTTCAATTCTTAGCTATCCTGTGCTATTCATTCTTCAATGCTGGCTGTTGCTATGGTTCTGATTGCATTTTCTTACCTGTATATGACTTGTATTGCCTCTGTACTATTGCATTCTGACTGTATGAATTTGCTATTTGCTTATTTATTTCTGTATATATAATTGTTTCTTGTACTTCTGGTTCTGTATATGGTTTTGGTATAGATTTGATTGTCTTCTATGCTGCCTGCTATATATATGGCTGTTAACTGATTGTTTCTTGATATGCTGTTTGCCTGCTTGATGCTGTTTGTGACATGCCTGTTTCATGACTTGTATGAGCTTGCTGTTTTGTGATCTTGCCTGCCTGCACCAGCTGCTTGTATATACTGCTGGCTGTCTGCCTGGGCTGTTTGCTTGTATGGATCTGCTAATTTGTTGCCTGTAGCTGTGCCTGATCTGCTTACAGGCTGGCTGCCTGCCTGTATGCTACTGCTGTCTTGCCCTGCTGCCTGTCTGCCTGCCTGACTGCTGCCTGCCTGCCTGCCTGCTGTGCCTGCCTGCTGCTGCCTGCCTGCTAGCTGTTTCTGCCTACAGGCTGGCTACTGCTGATTTCTGCAAGCTGCTGCCTGCCTGCGCTGGCTGCCTGTCCTGCCTACAAGCTGGCTGCCTGCCTACAAGCTAGCTTGCCTGTCTACAAGCTAGCTACCTGCCTACCTACAAGCTAGCTACCTGTCTACCTACAAGCTAGCTACCTGCCTACCTACAAGCTAGCTACCTGTCTACCTACAAGCTAGCTACCTGCCTACCTACAAGCTAGCTACCTGTCTACATACAAGCTAGGTACCTGTCTACCTGCCTACCTAAAAGGGAGCTACCTGTCTATCAACCTACCTATCTGCCTGACTATCTACTTGCTTACCTACCGACTAGTTACCCGTCTGTCTAACTGACTACCTATTTACATGCTTATCTACCTACTAGCTACCTATATACTAGCTACCTACCTAGCTACTAGCTATCTGCCTTACTAGCTATATACCTACCTATCTATTTGTCACCTACCTACTAGCTACCTGCCTACTTGCTTATCTACCTGCCTTCTACGTACCCGTCTACCTACCTACCTTCTTACCTACCTGCCTACCTACCTGTTTACCTGCCTACATTCTAGCTATCTGCCTACCTACTAGCTATTACTTGCTTACCTCCCTACCTATTAGCTACCTACCTACCTGTCTACCTTCTATCTACCTCCCTACCTATTAGCTACCTACCTGCCTACATACCCGTCTAGCTGCCTACCTAGTAGCTACCTACCTCCCTGCCTGACTACCTAGTAGCTTACCTACCTACCTCCCTGCCTGACAACCTAGTAGCTACCTGCCTCCTTGTCTACTTGTCTACCTACCTACTTGCCTTCCTGCCTACCCATCTTGCAGTTTGAGTCTCCTTACCGTCCAGCAGAGTCCGGATGAGAGCCAGGAGTCCCGGGTTCTCACTGATGCACTTGAGTCCTTTAACACTGATGCTGACGTTGTACAGAGCCATCAGCATCAACCTGCAGCCAAACACTGTGTAAGCCCAACACTGCCCCCTAGTGCCCCTTGTAGGCACTACATGACCCCTAGTGCCCCATGTAGGACTACATGACCCCTAGTGCCCCTTGTAGGCACTACATGACCCCCGAACTGTCAATCATTCAAGAACAGTGTGGGATCCTAGAGTTAAGCCAAAAGGTCTCCTAGGTGGGCATCTAAACATAAGAAGTATTCAATCTAAAAGTGATCAAGTCCATCATCTTTTGCTTGATTCCAATTTAGACTTTCTTTGTCTATCTGAGACCTGGCTCCATAAAAATGCTCCATCAGCAGCAATAACCGTGCCAGGTTTCAACATTTACAGGAGAGATAGGGTAGGATCTAAGGGTGGTGGTGTCATGATCTATGTGAGAGATCATATCCAGTGTAATGAAATCCAGTGGTCTGTCTGTAAAGACTTGGAATGTATAGGTCTTCATATAATTTTATCACCACAAATGTCTTTTACGCTTATTGTAATTTATCGACCTCCCTCTTCCAAAAACAGTTTCTATGAGGAATTTGAGAAACTTTTAAAAGAATGTAATTTCAGTAAAGAGGTCATTATTATGGGTGATTTTAACATAAACTGGGAGGAAAAATCATCTAGAAAGAATCTTAAACGGATAACTGATGACTTTGACCTTGTACAGATGGTCAGTGGGCCCACAAGACTAACCAATTCTCCCAGGACACAAATTGATTTAATATTTAGTAATAGGCCTGATAGAGTTCTAAAAACTCTCAACATGGTAACTGGACTTTCTGACCACAATCTAACTCTGGTAGCCAGGAAACTAACCAGCAAGCGGTTTAGGCCTTTGGTCAGGGAGGATGAATCCTTTAGAATTCCCAAAAGAAATCTAGATATCTTTCATCATACTCTTCAACTTATTGATTGGGATAATCTACTGTTGGGAATAGACATCGAGGAAGACAGTAAAACATTCGCAGATAAGTTGGAGAACACTATGAAGGATTTCAGTTGCAAATTTAGGCACAAACATATCAAACACTGTTCCTTGGATGAATGATGATATCTTAAAAATAATGAAAGAACGGGATTCTGCCTTAAAAACTGCAATTAAAAATAAATGGAGCCATGACAGACAACATTTTGCTATGCTAAGGAACAGAGTGGTAATGAAATTAAGAAAGGCTAAGGCAGATTTCTTCCTGACTGTAATAGAAAAAGCGAGAGGTAAAACTAAAATGGTCTGGGATCAGTTACACAAGCTAACGGGACATCCCAACAAAGTGAGGAAGCTGCAAGAACTTAACATTCATGGTAAACTGTCAAATAATCCAGTTGAAGTAGCAAAAGCTTTCAATCACTATTTCATTGATTCTCTTGCTACCATTGCTAAATGTTTCTCCCCTGAGATTAGACCTGTCTGTACAGTAAATACATTGGAGCCAACTCTCATCATAAGAAATGTCACTCACTCAGACGTCACAAGAATAATCAGTTTTCTTAAACCATCCAAAACTAAAGATACATTTGATATGGATGCCGTTATGCTCAAAACTCTTACCAAAACACTAATAAATCCCATCAGCAATATCATCAACCTCTCAATCTCTCAGAACATGTTTCCCAGTGTTTGGAAGTCGGCTGCTGTTATTCCAGTATTTAAAGAAGGAGATCGCCTTTCTCCCTCTAATTACAGACCAATCAGTATCCTGCCTACAATATCAAAAGTTGCAGAGAAGTTGGTAGCTGAGCAAATGATCTGCCATTTGAAAAACAGTCCCTTTGCCCTTCATCCAATGCAATTCGGCTTTAGAGCCAATTATTCCACTGAGACGGCCACCTGTTTCTTTACCGAAAAAATAAAATTTCTACTGGACAAAGGGGGTGTTGTTGGAGCTGTGTATCTTGATCTCAAGAAGGCATTTGACACTGTAAATCATAGTATTCTTTTGTCCAAATTGCACAGTTACAACTTCTCCTCAGGTTCTTAAATGGATGGAATCATATTTGCTTAATAGGTCACAGTCTGTCCAAATTCAAAAACATCAATCCGCTGCCCTCCGCTTGTCCACAGGTGTCCCACAAGGATCTGTCCTGGGCCCATTATTATTTTCCTTATATATTAATGATCTGCCATCAGTTTGTCCTCATTCCAATATTCAAATGTATGCCGATGACACCGTCATTTATCTGCATGGCAGCAATTTGGGAGATGTAGCAAAAGAACTCACTACATCCATGGCTAATGTGACTACTTGGTTAACGCAATGTTGTTTACAACTCAATATATCCAAAACTGTGTGTATGTGTTTTACCAAAATAAACTCTGATAGTGTAGAACCGGATGTTTTTGTATCTGGGGAGAGGCTAACGGTTGTATCTGAATACCTGGGAGTACTTTTTGATTCAAATCTGTCTTTCAAATCACAGGTGAAAAAAGTTTGTAATCGGGTAAAATTCAATCTATCCAATTTCGATTCTCGCAACTACATGTCAACAGAGGCAGCTAAAACATTCATGCATTCAATGGTTATTTCCCATATCACCTACTGTTTAACAACCTGGTCACATGCTAGTGCCACTACGCTCAAACCATTACAGTCATTATACAAGCGTACACTCAAAACTCTTGATTAAAAAAAAGTTATGTCTCATCACTGTCCTATTCTAAAAAAATACAACTTGCTTAGTTGGGATAACTTGATTAAATATGTGCACGTCTGTCTGATGTACAAAATCATACATGGACCTCTCCTCCTCTCAAACAATTTGTCACCACACGAACTGGATATCGGCTCACGAGAGGAGCAGCGAGAGGGGATTGTATCATCCCTCTCAGGAAAAGAGCTTTTAGTCATGCTGCTTTCTCAGTACAAGCAGCAGTTCACTGGAACTACATTCCAGGATCTATCAGAGCTACAATCATTCAACTCTTTTAAAGCAGAAACAAAGAAATGGTTCATTACTACCCAGCTCTGTCAGCACTAGACTGTAACTACCTCCTCCATCTGTCCAGGTTGGACTTTCATGTTGTCTGTCTGTCAGTTGTTGTCTGTCTGTTGTCCGGTCTCTGTATGTCTTGACTTGCTGGTCGGTCGTTTACTCCACCTGCGTGTCTTCTCTTGTCGTTCACCTGTTTGCAGTTGTATGTCACATTTAGTCTGTAAGCTTTTATGTTGTATCTCTGACATTATGTTTTTATTCTGTCCATTTTAACATTGTTCTCCCCTATTTTATTTGCTTTATCTGTAGATTGTATTTGCAATCTTATGTTTTTAGGTTTGTTCTTAACATCAGCAACATTGGGACTACAGATGAAAAATAGCCTCTTGGCTAACTCTGGCACATTTACTGCAATGTTTTTATCAATGTGCACTGTCCCTTATTAAATAAACCATTTAAATAAAATAGTGCCCCATGTAGGCACTACATGACCCCTAGTGCCCCATGTAGGACTACATGACCCCTAGTGCCCCATGTAGGTACTACACTGAGCCCTAGTGCCCCATGTAGGTACTACACTGACCCCTAGTGCCCCATGTAGGACTACATGACCCCTAGTGCCCCATGTAGGTACTACACTGAGCCCTAGTGCCCCATGTAGGTACTACACTGACCCCTAGTGCCCCATGTAGGACTACATGACCCCTAGTGCCCCATGTAGGTACTACATGACCCCTAGTGCCCCATGTAGGTACTACATGACCCCTAGTGCCCCATGTAGTGCTACATGACCCCTAGTGCCCCATGTAGGTACTACACTGACCCCTAGTGCCCCATGTAGGACTACATGACCCCTAGTGCCCCATGTAGGTACTACACTGACCCCTAGTGCCCCATGTAGGACTACATGACCCCTAGTGCCCCATGTAGGTACTACATGACCCCTAGTGACTACATGTAGGCACTACATGACCCCTAGTGCCCCATGTAGGACTACATGGCCCCTAGTGCCCCATGTAGGACTACATGACCCCTAGTGACTACATGTAGGACTACATGACCCCTAGTGCCCCATGTAGGACTACATGACCCCTAGTGCCCCATGTAGGACTACATGACCCCTAGTGACTACATGTAGGACTACATGACCCCTAGTGCCCCATGTAGGTACTACACTGACCCCTAGTGCCCCATGTAGGACTACATGACCCCTAGTGCCCCATGTAGGACTACATGACCCCTAGTGCCCCTTGTAGGCACTACATGACCCCTAGTGCCCCATGTAGGTACTACACTGACCCCTAGTGCCCCATGTAGGACTACATGACCCCTAGTGCCCCATGTAGGACTACATGACCCCTAGTGCCCCATGTAGTGCTACATGACCCCTAGTGCCCCATGTAGGTACTACACTGACCCCTAGTGCCCCATGTAGGACTACATGACCCCTAGTGCCCCATGTAGGACTACATGACCCCTAGTGCCCCATGTAGGACTACATGACCCCTAGTGCCCCATGTAGGTACTACACTGACCCCTAGTGCCCCATGTAGGTACTACACTGACCCCTAGTGCCCCATGTAGGCACTACATGACCCCTAGTGCCCCATGTAGGCACTACATGACCCCTAGTGCCCCATGTAGGCACTACACTGACCCCTAGTGCCCCATGTAGGCACTACATGACCCCTAGTGCCCCATGTAGTGCTACATGACCCCTAGTGCCCCATGTAGGCACTACATGACCCCTAGTGCCCCATGTAGGCACTACATGACCCCTAGTGCCCCATGTAGGACTACATGACCCCCCCAGATGTCCATTAATTGGTGTGTTCATGCGTGTGTGTAGCCCTGTTATTGTTCTGACCAGTACGACCGTGTGTAACGTGTTCTTCAGCTTCACGTACACCTTCAGCTTGGGGAAGACGCCGGGCGTCAGCAGCTCCAAAAGCCTCATCAGCGTGTCCAGCAGGACGTGGGCCGAGAAGGACAGGAAGTCCCGCCCACAGGCCACCGCTGCGACGTCTGATTGGTGGGAAAGAGAGGTTCATGCATTCAGTTTATGTTGCATTCATACTGATGCCGTTGACCAGAGAGAACTCACTGGTGATGGTTCCAGCCACAGCCAGAACAAACTGGTGCTCATGGGAGTTGTAGTCCTCAGTCTGAGTCTTCAGCTCCTCATCCAGAGACATGACGAAGCTCTCCAGAGTCTGAGAGGCTACGAGCAGGAAGGACTGCAGCTTCCCCTGCACACACACACGCACATAGACACACACACATATATATACACACACACACACACTAACCCTAACCCTTGACCCCGTGCTGGTCTCAGACTCACGTCAGCCAGCCAGCGTGACACTGTGTCCTCATTGGCCGAGCAGCTCCACAGCAGACCTCCGGCCGCTGATCCCAGACCAGCGCAGAAGTTCGCCTGCTGCTGCATGTCTGCTGCACTCTGCCACAGCTGCTCCCGCAGCAGCAGCTTCTCCTACACACACACACACACACACACACACACACACGTCTCTCAGTGAGGAACCTTGAACTCATGGTTCTCTCTCACCTGTATCTAACCAGGTGGATCTCTCTCTCACCTCTCTCTCTTTCTGACACTCGCTCTGCGCTGCATCCAGTCTGGACTGGAGGTGAAGACACTCCTGATGCAACTGATCCTGTTCCTGAGCATGCTGCTCCTTCACTACACACACACACACACACACACACAGAGACACACACACACACACACACACACTGTTCATCAAGTGAATCACTCCACAGCCTCTCAGCTGCTCCAAGACCAGAGTTCTTGTCTTCATAGTAACTCAAGCTAAACCCTGTCACACACACACACACACACACACACTCAGGTGGAGCGTACCTGTGTGAGCAGCTCTGGCTGTGTGCAGCATGTGGATCAGGTCTCCGTTCAGGACTCTGGGCAGGAAGTCCCTGAGCTGCATGACCTCTGTGGTCAGCTTCTCCAGATCACTCTTCCTCACACGGACAAACCCGCCCTGCAGGTAGGACAACGCGTAGCAACCCATCGGCCAATCAGCACGCAGCACGGTGACTCATCGCATCAGTTCATACCCCGAGGTCATACCTTGTGTTTATACCCCGAGGTCATACCCCAAGGTCATACCTCAAGGTCATACCCCAAGGTCATACCCTGTGTTCATACCCCAAGGTCATACCCCGAGGTCATACCTCAAGGTCATACCGTGTTCACACCCCAAGGTCATACCCTGTGTTCATACCCCAAGGTCATACCCTGGGTTTATACCCTGTGGTTATCCTGACTGTTGTCTACTATGAACAGGTCCTCTATAGACCAAGTTGTGCTGAGTCATGTTCTCCTGACAGTGATCTACTATGACCAGGTCCTCTATAGACCGGGTTCTGCTGAGTCATGTTCTCCTGACCATTGTCTATGAACTGGTCCTCTATAGACCGGGTTCTGCTGAGTCATGTTCTCCTGACCGTTGTCTATGAACTCGTCCTCTATAGACCGGGTTCTGTTGAGTCATGTTATCCTCACCATTGTCTACTATGAACAGGTCCTCTATAGACTGGGTTCTGTTGAGTCATGTTCTCCTCACCATTGTCTACTATGAACAGGTCATCTATAGACCGGGTTCTGTTGAGTCATGTTCTCCTGACCGTGGTCTACTATGACCAGGTCCTCTATAGACCGGGTTCTGCTGAGTCATGTTCTCCTGACCGTGGTCTACTATGAACAGGTCCTCTATAGACCGGGTTCTGCTGACCGTGGTCTACTATGAAAAGGTCCTCTATAGACCGGGTTCTGCTGAGTCATGTTCTGCTGACCGTGGTCTACTATGAAAAGGTCCTCTATAGACCAGGTTCTGCTGAGTCATGTTCTGCTGACCGTGGTCTACTATGACCAGGTCCTCTATAGACCGGGTTCTGCTGAGTCTTGTTCTGCTGACCGTGGTCTACTATGAAAAGGTCCTCTATAGACCGGGTTCTGCTGAGTCATGTTCTGCTGACCGTGGTCTACTATGAAAAGGTCCTCTATAGACCGGGTTCTGCTGAGTCATGTTCTGCTGACCGTGGTCTACTATGACCAGGTCCTCTATAGACCGGGTTCTGCTGAGTCATGTTCTGCTGACCGTGGTCTACTATGAAAAGGTCCTCTATAGACCGGGTTCTGCTGAGTCATGTTCTGCTGACCGTGGTCTACTATGACCAGGTCCTCTATAGTCCGGGTTCTGCTGAGTCATGTTCTGCTGACCGTGGTCTACTATGACCAGGTCCTCTATAGACCGGGTTCTGCTGAGTCTTGTTCTGCTGACCGTTGTCTACTATGAAAAGGTCCTCTATAGACCGGGTTCTGCTGAGTCATGTTCTTACCTGTTTCCGTGCCTTCCTCTTTGAGTCGTGACTCAGAGCCGGCAGCTTCCCGCCTAAAGACGCTGCCATCTTTATGGTGGTGCGTTTGCGGCCCTGCTGCTCCTGTGGGATTAGGTAGCCTCGCTATTATCATGAATACTTGGTTCAGCAGCTCCGTGGAGTCAAACCAGCATGTTGAGGTTAAAAAGTTACCTGAAGCCTCAAAGATAACGGCTTGTTTCTTACACGCGAGGGTAACAACTTCAAAGTGTCCCCCGGACTCGGGTCGGTCCACGGGTCGCGTTCCGACCCGGTTCTGAGCCCCAACGCCTAAAAGAAGAACAGCCTCGAGGTGCTCGAACTAACTCCAGTCCCTCTGAGGGCCAGTCCGGGCTTTGTGGTTCCCCCGCGGAGAGACGCTGATCTCCTTTGTGTTTGAATCGTTTGGGTCTAGCTCCGTGGGACCGGGACCGGGACCGGGTGAGAACCGCCTCACTGATGTCGGAGGGACGCGGACTGGACGAGGAGCTGTTCACGGGCCGGTTCCCGGTTCCCCGTGCACCGCGCATGTCGGGAGGGAGACGTCGGGGCGCTGGTCTCTCTGGTCCAGCAGCTCTCGAACCCGGAACACCTGACGGCGGAGGACTCGAGCTACGGATGGAGCCCCTTACACTGGGCTGCTCACTGCGGACAGGTCGGGTTCCCTCTGGACCGGGTTCAGGGCTCTGTAGTCCAGCATGGACCCGGTTCCTCTCAGTAGTACCTGTAGTCCTCTGGAACCATGGGCATTGTAGTTCACACAAGTCATGTACTTGTAGTCCACTAGAACCATGGGCATTGTAGTCCTCTGGAACCATGGGCATTGTAGTCCACACAAGTCATGTACTTGTAGTCCTCTGGAACCATGGGCATTGTAGTCCACACAAGTCATGTACTTGTAGTCCTCTGGAACCATGGGCATTGTAGTCCACACAAGTCATGTACTTGTAGTCCTCTGGAACCATGGGCATTGTAGTCCACACAAATCATGTACTTGTAGTCCTCTGGAACCATGGGCATTGTAGTCCACATGAGTCATGTACCTGTAGCCCTCTGGATGTGTTCAATGAAGCCCTTTGTCCTTTGTCCCTCTGTCCTTTGTCCTTGTGTCCTCTGTCCCTGTCCACAGCTGGACTGCGTGGTGGTTCTGGTGCAGATGGGTTGCGAGGTGAACTCCGGGACGAGCCGCTTCAACCAGACGGCGACGCACACGGCGGCGTTCGGGGGACATCCGGCCTGCGAGGCCTGGCTCACCGGGGCGGGCGCCGACGCCAACCGCCAGGTCAGTGTCCCGGGTCACATCCTGTCTTCATGTGTGTAGTGAAATAGACCTTTATATCTGCACCGATGTGATGGTGACCTTTGACCTTTGACCCGTGCGGGTGTCTGCAGGACGTGGTGGGCGAGGCGCCCCTCCACAAGGCGGCCCGTGCAGGGAGCCTGGAGTGCATCCGGGTCCTGCTGCTGGCGGGAGCTTCAGCTCAGTGAGTCCAGATCCCTGACCTGGGCTCTGGTTCTAGACTCTGGTGGTCACTCCTGACCCTGGTCTTCTGGTCCAGGCTCAGGAACGCCAGCGGGCAGACGGCGGCGGACCTGGCCCACGCCCACGGCTTCCTGGACTGCTTCAGCTTCATCTCCAGAACCAGCAAGCTGCAGCTCGGCGGCCTCCCGTGTGGCAGGAAGAGGCTGCTGACCCCCGTGGACCAGGTCCACCTGAAGAAAGCCCGGGGGGCCGACAGTAAGACCGCCTCCCCCCGTGAGCCCCTGTCCCTGAGCCCCCCTGACAGATGTCTCCTGTGCCAGATGTGGAGCTGCAGGCCGCTGGAGGAGAGGAGCTGGAGAGCATGAGCGGGGACCAGGACTCATGAGGTCTAGCCTCCTGGAGTTCAGGGACTCACTCCAGACGTCCTGATGCCAAAGAGGAGTCACCAACAAGCTCATGGAGTCCAGAGCAGCTGGAGGTCTCCCAGAACCCTCAGGACTCTTTGTACAAACTGCTTTTATACGGCTGAAGTTTATGTTTCATAAAAATGATTTAAAGTAACTCATGTTTCACGTTATTGTCCTGATCCACAAAGAGTCCACAAAGAGTCCTGATCCACAATGAGTGGACCAGGAGGTCCAGTTTATTTCAGACAAAACGAAAGTGACATTTATAATGATATGTCTCGATGAGGAGGCTCCGCCCCCCGAGGACCGGCTCAACATGAACCAGACTGGTCCTGGAGGTCATGGTCTCCATCCAGACCCCCCCAGGTCCAGTTGGATGGTCCTCTGCAGACCGGCGATGCTGGCGTCCAGCGCTGCCAGACCGTCTCTGAAGACCGCCTCAGCTCTGGTGTCGCATGTGGACCCCGACCTGGCGCTCCAATCGGACCACACCGAGTCCAGGTCCCAGCGCTCCTTCACACATGACCGTAAACCATGTGACGGGTCCAGGTGAGGGGTCTGGTCTCCAGCGTTCTGGTCTACAGCGTACTGGTCTACAGCGTACTGGTCTACAGCGTACTGGTCTACAGCGTTCTGGTCTCCAGGTCTGACGTGGGGGTCTTGTGGCTCCACACACTGCAGCTGACCCAGAGACATCAGGAACTGGGTGATGCGGTCACTGGGGGGCTCTGCTGGATCTGGTCTGTGCTGGTTTACAACTGCAGGCTGACTGGGTGAATCAGGACCCTGAAGGACCCTGAAGAGGAGAAGAGACTCACAAGGTTCTGAGACCCGTTTTATTGACCCGATACATGCTTCCTCTGGGAAACATCAGGAACTCTCCATGAAATGTAATGCAGATGATACTCGATTACCCTCAACTCCTTATTATCAGGCTGCTCTATACGTCTCTGAAGTCAACTCCTTATTATCAGGCTGCTCTATAAGTCTCTTAGGTCAACTCCTTATTATCAGGCTGCTCTATAAGTCTCTTATGTCAACTCCTTATTACCAGGCTGCTCTATAAGTCTCTTAGGTCAACTCCTTATGATCAGGCTGCTCTATAAGTCTCTTAAGTCAACTCCTTATTACCAGGCTGCTCTATAAGTCTCTTAGGTCAACTCCTTATTATCAGGCTGCTCTATAAGTCTCTTATGTCAACTCCTTATTACCAGGCTGCTCTATAAGTCTCTTAGGTCAACTCCTTATGATCAGGCTGCTCTATAAGTCTCTTAAGTCAACTCCTTATTATCAGGCTGCTCTATAAGTCTCTTAGGTCAACTCCTTATTATCAGGCTGCTCTATAAGTCTCTATAGTCAACTCATTATTATCAGGCTGCTCTATAAGTCTCTTAAGTCAACTCCTTATTATCAGGCTGCTCTATAAGTCTCTTAAGTCAACTCCTTATTATCAGGCTGCTCTATAAGTCTCTATAGTAAACTCCTTATTATCAGACTGCTCTATAAGTCTCTGAGGTCAACTCCTTATTATCAGGCTGCTCTATAAGTCTCTTAAGTCAACTCCTTATTATCAGGCTGCTCTGTAAGTCTCTTTGGTCAACTCCTTATTATCAGGCTGCTCTAAAAGTCTCTTAGATCAACTCCTTATTTTCAGGCTGCTCTATAAGTCTCTTAGGTCAACTCCTTATTATCAGGCTGCTCTATAAGTCTCTTAGGTCAACTCCTTATTATCAGGCTGCTCTATAAGTCTCTTAGGTCAACTCCTTATTATCAGGCTTCTCTATAGTCAACTCCTTATTATCAGGCTGCTCTATAAGTCTCTTCGTTCAACTCCTTATTATCAGGCTGCTCTATAAGTCTCTTAGGTCAACTCCTTATGATCAGGCTGCTCTATAAGTCTCTTAGGTCAACTCCTTATTATCAGGCTGCTCTAAAAGTATCTTAGATCAACTCCTTATGATCAGGCTGCTCTATAAGTCTCTTAGGTCAACTCCTTATGATCAGGCTGCTCTATAAGTTTCTTATGTCAACTCCTTATTACCAGGCTGCTCTATAAGTCTCTTAGGTCAACTCCTTATGATCAGGCTGCTCTATAAGTCTCTTAGGTCAACTCCTTATGATCAGGCTGCTCTATAAGTCTCTTAGGTCAACTCCTTATGATCAGGCTGCTCTATAAGTCTCTTAAGTCAACTCCTTATTACCAGGCTGCTCTATAAGTCTCTTAGGTCAACTCCTTATTATCAGGCTGCTCTATAAGTCTCTTAGGTCAACTCCTTATGATCAGGCTGCTCTATAAGTCTCTTAGGTCAACTCCTTATTATCAGGCTGCTCTATAAGTCTCTTAGATCAACTCCTTATTATCAGGCTGCTCTATAAGTCTCTTAGGTCAATTCCTTATTATCAGGCTGCTCTATAAGTCTCTTAAGTAAACTCCTTATTATCAGGCTGCTCTATAAGTCTCTGAGATCAACTCCTTATTATCAGGCTGCTCTATAAGTCTCTTAGATCAACTCCTTATGATCAGGCTGCTCTATAAGTCTCTTAGGTCAACTCCTTATTATCAGGCTGCTCTATAAGTCTCTTAAGTCAACTCCTTATTATCAGGCTGCTCTATAAGTCTCTTAAGTCAACTCCTTATTATCAGGCTGCTCTGTAAGTCTCTTAGGCCAACTCCTTATTATCAGGCTGCTCTAAAAGTCTCTTAGATCAACTCCTTATTTTCAGGCTGCTCTATAAGTCTCTTAGGTCAACTCCTTATTATCAGGCTGCTCTATAAGTCTCTTAGGTCAACTCCTTATTATCAGGCTGCTCTATAAGTCTCTTAGGTCAACTCCTTATTATCAGGCTGCTCTATAAGTCTCTTAGGTCAACTCCTTATTATCAGGCTGCTCTATAAGTCTCTTAGTTCAACTCCTTATTATCAGGCTGCTCTATAAGTCTCTTAGGTCAACTCCTTATTATCAGGCTGCTCTAAAAGTATCTTAGATCAACTCCTTATTATCAGGCTGCTCTATAAGTCTCTTAGTTCAACTCCTTATTATCAGGCTGCTCTATAAGTCTCTTAGGTCAACTCCTTATTATCAGGCTGCTCTATAAGTCTCTATAGTAAACTCCTTATTATCAGGCTGCTCTATAAGTCTCTATAGTCAACTCCTTATTATCAGGCTGCTCTATAAGTCTCGTAGGTCCCTCCAGTTGATCCAGAATGCTGCAGCTCGTATTCTCACTAAACTAAGACTAGAGATCACATCACTCCTGCACTAGCTGCTCTGCACTGGCTCCCAGTAAAATCAAGAATCACTTTTAAAATTCTTCTCTTAACCTACAAAGCCTTGATTGGTGATGCCCCATCATATCTTAAGGAGCTTGTGTAGTACCATGTTACCCCACTAGAGAGCTGGTAGTACCATATTACCCCACTAGAGAGCTTGTAGTACCATATTACCCCACTAGAGAGCTTGTAGTACCATATTACCCCACTAGAGAGCTTGTAGTACCATGTTACCCCACTAGAGAGCATGTAGTACCATGTTGCCCCACTAGAGAGCTTGTAGTACCATGTTACCCCACTAGAGAGCTTGTAGTACCATGTTACCCCACTAGAGAGCCTGTAGTACCATGTTGCCCCATTAGAGAGCGTGTAGTACCATGTTGCCCCACTAGAGAGCATGTAGTACCATGTTGCCCCACTAGAGAGCTTGTAGTACCATGTTACCCCACTAGAGAGCTTGTAGTACCATATTACCCCACTAGAGAGCTTGTGGTACCATGTTGCCCACTAGAGGCTTGTGGTACCATATTACCCCACTAGAGGCTTGTAGTACCATGTTGCCCCACTAGAGGCTTGTGGTACCATGTTGCCCCACTAGAGGCTTGTAGTACCATATTACCCCACTAGAGGCCTGTGGTACCATATTGCCCCACTAGAGAGCCTGTGGTACCATGTTGCCCCACTAGAGGCTTGTGGTACCATGTTACCCCACTAGAGGGCTTGTAGTACCATATTACCCCACTAGAGGCCTGTGGTACCATATTACCCCACTAGAGGCTTGTGGTACCATGTTGCCCCACTAGAGGCTTGTAGTACCATGTTACCCCACTAGAGAGCTTGTAGTACCATATTACCCACTAGAGGCTTGTGGTACCATATTGCCCCACTAGAGAACCTGTAGTACCATATTGCCCCACTAGAGGCTTGTGGTACCATATTACCCCACTAGAGGCTTGTAGTACCATATTACCCCACTAGAGGCTTGTAGTACCATATTGCCCCACTAGAGGCTTGTAGTACCATGTTACCCCACTAGAGAGCTTGTGGTACCATGTTACCCCACTAGAGGCTTGTGTACCATATTACCCCACTAGAGCTTGTAGTACCATATTACCCCACTAGAGAGCTTGTAGTACCATATTACCCCACTAGAGGGCTTGTAGTACCATGTTACCCCACTAGAGAGCTTGTAGTACCATGTTACCCCACTAGAGAGCCTGTAGTACCATATTACCCCACTAGAGAGCTTGTAGTACCATGTTACCCCACTAGAGAACCTGTAGTACCATATTACCCCACTAGAGATCTTGTAGTACCATATTACCCCACTAGAGAGCTTGTAGTACCATGTTACCCCACTAGAGGGCTTGTAGTACCATGTTACCCCACTAGAGAGCTTGTAGTACCATATTACCCCACTAGAGGGCTTGTAGTGCCATATTACCCCACTAGAGGGCTGCCTCACGAGATGCGGGGCTACTTGTGGTCCCTAGAGTCTAAAGTAGGAGGAGCCAGAGCCTTCATGTATCAAGCTCCTCCTCTTTTATGAACCAGCAACACCTTCAGTCCTGGAGACTCCGCCCCCTCATGTAGACTGAAGACTTTCCTCTTGATGGTCTGATAGTTAGACCTGGTCCAGGTCTAGAGATGCTGCTATAGGCTGAGAGGCTGAGGGGGACGTTAGGATACACTGAGCTCCTCTCTCCTCTCTCCTTATGGACGTTTAGGATACACTGAGCTCCTCTCTCCTCTCTCCTTATGGACGTTTAGGATACACTGAGCTCCTCTCTCCTCTCTCCTTATGGACGCTTAGGAAACACTGAGCTCCTCTCCTCTCTCCTCTCTCCTTATGGACGTTTAGGATACACTGAGCACCTCTCTCCTCTCCTCTCTCCTTAAGGACGCTTAGGATACACTGAGCTCCTCTCTCCTTATGGACGCTTAGGATACACTGAGCTCCTCTCTCCTTATGGACGCTTAGGATACACTGAGCTCCTCTCTCCTCTCCTCTCTCCTCTCTCCTTATGGACGCTTAGGATACACTGAGCTCCTCTCTCCTTATGGACGTCTAGGATGCACTGAGCACCTCTCTCCTCTCCTCTCTCCTTATGGACGCTTAGGATACACTGAGCTCCTCTCTCCTCTCCTCTCTCCTTATGGACGTTTAGGATACACTGAGCTCCTCTCTCCTCTCCTCTCTCCTTATGGACATTTAGGATACACTGAGCTCCTCTCTCCTCTCTCCTTATGGACGTTTAGGATACACTGAGCTCCTCTCTCCTCTTTCCTTATGGATGAATTCTCTCCTTCACACATTATTAACTCTATTTTCTCTCCAGAGTCCTTGTGACTTCACGTCTCAGAGGGTCCATTGGACCTGCTGGTCTGAAGCCCCGCCCCTCTCTACCTCCATCTGATGGATCATGGAGGTCTGGATCGTGGTCCATGCCGACTACCAACTATTATACACTCTGTCAGACTCATTGAATGTGGTGTTACTCTGTAATGATTCCTTCTGGTCACATGACATCTATTGTTCATCTGGTCACATGACATCTATTGTTCATCTGGTCACATGACATCTATTGTTCACCTGGTCACATGACATCTATTGTTCATCTGGTCACATGACATCTATTGTTCATCTGGTCACATGACATCTATTGTTCACCTGGTCACATGACATCTATTGTTCATCTGGTCATGTGACATCTATTGTTCATCTGGTCACATGACATCTAGTGTTCATCTGGTCACATGACATCTATTGTTCATCTCGTCACATGACATCTATTGTTCATCTGGTCACATAACATCTATTGTTCATCTGGTCATGTGACATCTATTGTTCATCTGGTCACATGACATCTAGTGTTCATCTGGTCTCATGACATCTATTGTTCATCTCGTCACATGACATCTATTGTTCATCTGTCACATGACATCTATTGTTCATCTGGTCACATGACATCTATTGTTCATCTGGTCACATGACATCTATTGATCATCTAGTCACATGACATCTATTGATCATCTGGTCACATGACATCTATTGTTCATCTAGTCACATGACATCTATTGTTCACCTGGTCACATGACATCTATTGTTCATCTGGTCACATGACATCTATTGTTCACCTGGTCACATGACATCTATTGTTCATCTGGTCACATGACATCTATTGTTCATCTGGTCACATGACATCTATTGTTCATCTGGTCTCATGACATCTATTGTTCATCTGGTCTCATGACATCTATTGTTCATTTGGTCTCATGACATCTATTGTTCATCTAGTCACATGACATCTATTGTTCACCTGGTCACATGACATCTATTGTTCATCTGGTCACATGACATCTATTGTTCATCTGGTCACATGACATCTATTGTTCATCTGGTCTCATGACATCTATTGATCATCTGGTCACATGACATCTATTGTTCATCTGGTCACATGACATCTATTGTTCATCTAGTCACATGACATCTATTGTTCATCTGGTCACATGACATCTAGTGTTCATCTGGTCACATGACATCTATTGTTCATCTGGTCACATGACATCTATTGTTCATCTGGTCACATGACATCTATTGTTCACCTGGTCACATGACATCTATTGTTCATCTGGTCACATGACATCTATTGTTCATCTGGTCACATTACATCTATTGATCCTCCTCCGTTCTCTCCTGAAGGGAAATTTGTAATTTGTGATATTGGGCTATACAAAATAAACTCAATTGAATGTGAACCACAAGGACCAAAACCACCAAAACCTCAACACACACACAGACAGACACACACACACACACACACACACCTGTTCAGGGCTCCTAGGTCTTCCAGTCGTTGCTGGGCGAGTGAAGCCAACTCACTTTTCTCTCGCTCACTGACCAGTAACCTTCTTCTCGTGGCCTCCAAGTCTACACACACACACACACACACACACACACACAGAGACACACAGACACACACACACACACAGAGACACACACAGAGACACACACAGAGACATACAGAGACACACATAATAATATGTATATAATATAAAAGCAGCTCAGTCTCCAGTGTGATATGCGGTGGGTCTGAAGGAGTGAGAGCCTGCACCTGATTGGATGAGAGCATTCTCTGCCTCCCTGTCCTGCAGGACTCTCTGTAGTCCTGCGTGGTCCTCCTGGAGGTCCTGCAGCCGGGACTGAGCGGTGCTGAGCTGCTTCTGCAGAGTCAACACTGGAGACACACAGGATTCAGACACACACTCACACACAAAGACACACACACACAGAGGTAGAGACACACACACAGAGACACATACACACAGAGACACACACACACAGGATTCAGACACACACACACAAAGACACACATACACACACAGAGGTAGAGACACACACACAGGATTCAGACACACACACACTCACACACAAAGACACACAAAGAGACATATACAGGTAGAGACACATACACACACAGACACAGAGACACACACAGAGACACACACACACAGGATTCAGACACACATACACTCACACACAAAGACACACACACACAGAGACACATACACACACAGAGACACATACAGGTAGAGACACACACACAGGATTCAGACACACACACACTCACACACAGAGACACATACACACACATGGGCACACACACACAGAGACACTCAAACACAGAGATACACTCTCACACACACACTACCTTCTGAGTAACAGAGCATCTCCAGGTTCTGATGTGTGTCTGCTCTCCCCTTCTGCTGGTTAAGAATCCTCACACGCCTAGAACACACACACAAATGATATATATATATTGTATGTATTTTAGATTGTAGCCCAGCTGTGGAGGTACCTGCAGAGCTGGTTGTGGCTGTGAGGTGGTTGTGGTTCAGTCCAGATGTTTGAACCAGGCCCTCTCAGTGTTGAAGACACCGTCTGCTCCAGATGACTGAGCAGCCGCTCTGCTACACTGCCTACACACACACAAGTCACTGCTTCCATAGATTCTGGTCAGACTGTCCGACTGTCAACTGTAAAAACTGTCCGACTGTCAACTGTCCGACTGTTAAAACTGTAAAAACTGTCCGACTGTAAAAACTGTCCGACTGTTAAAACTGTCCGACTGTTCAAATTGTAAAAACGGTCCGCCCGTAAAAATTGTCCGACTGTTAAAACTGTAAAAACTGTCCGACGGTAAAAACTGTTAAAACTGTCCAACTGTTAAAACTGTAAAAACTGTCCGACTGTCAAATTTGTCAACATTTTCAAACTCTCAACTGTCCGACCGTCAAAAAGGTCTGACTGTCCAAACTGTCCAAACTGTCAAAACTGTCCGACTGTCAACATTGTTAAAACTGTCAAGCCAGACAGGTAGACAGACAGGTAGACAGGTTACCTTGTCCAGCAATCAGAGCCTTGAGTTCTCCAAGCAGAGGCTGAACTGTCTTCACCGTCCTGTCCGTCTCCTTCCTGCTGTGAAGGTTCTGAGGGACTTCCTCCACCTCTCCAGGCTGCATGTTCTTCAAGGAACACCTCCGCCCTCCTGAGCTCTGGACGTCTTTCCTAGGGGCAAACCCCTCCCCTTCATCACACCTACAGCAGGTGTGTGAGAAGGAGGACTGGGGACGGACAGGTGAGATGGAGGTGGGTTTCTCAGGTGGATGGATGGAGGTCTGGGGACGGATAGGTGAGATGGAGGTCTGGGGTGGAGGGATCGAGGTCTGGGGACGGCCAGGTGTAATGGAGGTCTGGGGACGGATAGGTGAGATGGAGGTATGTTTCTCAGGTGGATGGATGGAGGTCGGTTTCTCAGGTGGATGGATGGAGGTTGGTTTCTCAGGTGGATGGATGGAGGTTGGTTTCTCAGGTGGATGGATGGAGGTTGGTTTCTCAGGTGGATGGATGGAGGTATGTTTCCCAGGTGGATGGATGGAGGTATGTTTCTCAGGTGGATGGATGGAGGTATGTTTCTCAGGTGGTTGGATGGAGGTATGTTTCTTAGGTGGATGGATGGAGGTTGGTTTCTCAGGTGGATGGATGGAGGTTGGTTTCTCAGGTGGATGGATGGAGGTTGGTTTCTCAGGTGGCTGGATGGAGGTATGTTTCTCAGGTTGATGGATGGAGGTATGTTTCCCAGGTGGATGGATGGAGGTATGTTTCTCAGGTGGATGGATGGAGGTATGTTTCTGAGGTGGATGGATGGAGGTATGTTTCTCAGGTGGATGGATGGAGGTTGGTTTCTCAGGTGGATGGATGGAGGTCGGTTTCCCAGGTGGATGGATGGAGGTATGTTTCTCAGGTGGATGGATGGAGGTCGGTTTCTCAGGTGGATGGATGGAGGTCGGTTTCTCAGGTGGATGGATGGAGGTCGGTTTCTCAGGTGGATGGATGGAGGTCGGTTTCTCAGGTGGATGGATGGAGGTATGTTTCTCAGGTGGATGGATGGAGGTTGGTTTCTCAGGTGGATGGATGGAGGTCGGTTTCTCAGGTGGATGGATGGAGGTCGGTTTCTCAGGTGGATGGATGGAGGTCGGTTTCTCAGGTGGATGGATGGAGGTATGTTTCTCAGGTGGATGGATGGAGGTATGTTTCTCAGGTGGATGGATGGAGGTATGTTTCTTAGGTGGATGGATGGAGGTATGTTTCTCAGGTGGATGGATGGAGGTATGTCTCTCAGGTGGATGGATGGAGGTTGTTTTCTCAGGTGGATGGATGGAGGTCGGGTTCTCAGGTGGATGGATGGAGGTCGGTTTCTCAGGTGGATGGATGGAGGTCGGTTTCTCAGGTGGATGGATGGAGGTATGTTTCTCAGGTGGATGGATGGAGGTCGGTTTCTCAGGTGGATGGATGGAGGTCGGTTTCTCAGGTGGATGGATGGAGGTCGGTTTCTCAGGTGGATGGATGGAGGTATGTTTCTCAGGTGGATGGATGGAGGTATGTTTCTTAGGTGGATGGATGGAGGTATGTTTCTCAGGTGGATGGATGGAGGTATGTTTCTTAGGTGGATGGATGGAGGTATGTTTCTTAGGTGGATGGATGGAGGTATGTTTCTTAGGTGGATGGATGGAGGTATGTTTCTTAGGTGGATGGATGGAGGTATGTTTCTCAGGTGGATGGATGGAGGTATGTCTCTCAGGTGGATGGATGGAGGTTGGTTTCTCAGGTGGATGGATGGAGGTTAGTTTCTCAGGTGGATGGATGGAGGTTGGTTTCTCAGGTGGATGGATGGAGGTTGGTTTCTCAGGTGGATGGATGGAGGTTGGTTTCTCAGGTGGATGGATGGAGGTTGGTTTCTCCGGTGGATGGATGAAGGTGGTGGTGCCTGGTCCAGGTTGGACTGGACTCTGGTCTGGAGGATGGGGGAACAGGTATCAGAAGAATAGAGGACTGTCCCAGTCTAAGCTCCAACTTCCTGTCAGATGTTCTCCACCCAAAACCTGACAGAGACTTAGTACCTCTAGATATTATCAACCCTAACCCTAGTCCTTCATAGTACTACCTATAGTTATTCCCTTGATGAGTCTGTTCTTAGTTAGTCTCTTACCCATCTGTGTGTTTCTGGGTTCTTCCTTCCTGAGGGGTCTACGTGGTCTAGCTGGTCCTCCCTTCACTGGTCTGTGGCGGTCTGTTCAGGTCCACAAGAGGAGGATCAGTTTGGTGCAGTGTACTTTTAGAAGAACTTGTCCAGATGTATTCATGGTACTGTGGAGACGGTCTTCTGACCTGCCTTGTCAGCCTGCAGGATGCCAGTGAGCAAGGCAGCACACCGGTCCAGACCCTCATGGCGAGAAGAGACCTGGGGGGACAGAACACTCACTTAGCCCAGGTGTCGTCTCCATGACGATACAGGATGACACCCTCTATGGGCTGTGGAGTAATCAGCCCACATCCAATGGGTTTACAGAGACCTGGGCCTACAGCCAATGAGTTTAGAGACCTGGGCCTACAGCCAATGGGTTTACAGAGACCTGGGCCCACATCCAATGGGTTTACAGAGACCTGGGCCTACAGCCAATGGGTTTACAGAGACCTGGGCCTACAGCCAACGGGTTTAGAGACCTAGGCCTACAGCCAACGGGTTTACAGAGACCTGGGCCCACAGCCAATGGGTTTACAGAGACCTGGGCCCACAGCCAATGGGTTTAGAGACCTGCGCCTACAGCCAATGGGTTTACAGAGACCTAGGCCTACAGGCAAAGGGTTTACAGAGACCTAGGCCTACAGCCAATGGGTTTACAGAGACCTAGGCCTACAGGCAAAGGGTTTACAGAGACCTAGGCCTACAGCCAATGGGTTTACAGAGACCTAGGCCTACAGGCAAAGGGTTGACAGAGACCTGCGCCTACAGCCAATGGGTTTACAGAGACCTGCGCCTACAGCCAATGGGTTTACAGAGACCTAGGCCTACAGCCAATGGGTTTACAGTAGGGGTGTCCAAAGTCCAGCCCGCGAGCCAATGGTGGCCCGTTGTCAGATTTCATATGGCCCGCGACATCGGTCATATAATGTGTTATTTGTGGCCCGCCAGATCTGTCAGAATAAATAAATCATAAAAACTTGAAAGATGTAATTCCTCCTTTCTAATGTATCTGGCTCTGCGTGGCGTGAACCCTTCTCGAAACCTATTTGCCATGGCGATGGCAAAAAAAAAAAGGAGAAAAGTTGACAGTGAGGGCCGCCGCTTTCAGGAGCGGTGGGAATTACGAGTGTTTCCCCTACCACGAGAACAGGGTGGGGGTCCGCCCCACTGACATGTTCTCTATAGCGCCAGATTACAACATAAGTAATGTCAGGTTGTTTTATTCAACTAAACGGTCGTATATTATTGATCGTATCGACACAGCGGCATGTCATTTCTGTCTCTACGTGGTGGCGTTCACACTTCTCCTGGCTCTCGGTATCGCAGCGGAGCTCCGCCCCCATGCGCACAGACAGGTGCGCACATACAGGTGAGCGCGCTCCAACCAACCGGCAGAGAGCGTCCAATATGTCGCGGGAACAGCAAACCGATACCTCTGCGTTCCCACGGTGGTGAAGACACGTCGTCTCAGAGTAGCTCTCTGCTCCGGGTTCAAGAGACGAGGTGGGGCGCGAGGGGAAATGCAGATTCTTTTATTTCAAGACCTTGTTTGAGAACTTCACATATTACAAACTACACGGACATAAAACTAAGTCATTAATAAATAAAGAGCGAAATGCCTGTCGCCTACTTTCGTGTAAATGTGTACGTTGCAGCGCTAACCGGTTACGCTGCGCATGCGCGACAGACTAGATTATTGGCGACTTGCCAGGTGTTACCTCTCAGCGTTCCAGCTGTTGCCCTTTAAAACAAGAGCTCAACATTGAGCATTATTGAGAGTGGCCGTATCAAGCCTGCAACCCCGTTTTAAAAAGAGGTGAAGTGGAAAGCCCATTTTATCACACAGAGTAAAACGTGATGACTCAAACATATCTGCACTTGTTTTGTTTTTCAAAGGTTACACGTTTTTGTTATTTTGAAAATATATGCAGTGTAACTAACACTCAGTAAAACTCTTTATGCCCAAATTCTTGATCTTATTTGGTTTAATTTGTCACAGGTTGCACTTTATTGATATTATCTTGAAAAGGTATTCAGTGCAAAACAGGTTAATTGCAGCCACAATAAGATAAATGTGAAGTGTGTTGAACGGTAACATGTCATTAACAGTGAAAAACCTGTAGATGTAACAAACTATTGTGTTTCTGAAAAGATCTAGTAAAAGATAAGGGCAAAATTAATTAGTTTGTAAGTGTAATGATAACAGACCACTTTGCATTACTTATAACTCCTGTTTAAAATGTTCATTAAGCAACGTTATGTAACTCATAGAAATGTAAGGTATTCTATTTACAGCATTTTCATTGTTATCTGACTGAATGAAAGGCAGACTTGGTTCTATTATATGTGGTTACATTGTCATTTAAAAAATAAAAGTAATTGTGACAGTTAAAATACATTGTTTTATAACAGTCTATATTCATGTAACTTTTGTGGTTTAAAATTTTTTTTAAATGAACTATTGGCCCTCAGGCATCTTGACTATCACAATTGGCCCTCATTGCAAAAAGTTTGGACACCCCTGGTTTACAGAGACCTAGGCCTACAGCCAATGGGTTTACAGAGACCTAGGCCTACAGCCAATGGGTTTACAGAGACCTAGGCCTACAGCCAATGGGTTTACAGAGACCTAGGCCTACAGCCAAAGGGTTTACAGAGCCCTTCAGTACCTGTTCTTCAGGGTCTGTGGATGTGGAGTACAGCGAGTAGGCCGGTTCAGGGCCGGCTGGTCCTGGATCCCGAGTCCCTCTGTCACACAGGTAGAGGAGCCAGGTGAGAATGGGCAGTTCATACAGTATCAGGGGCAGTAGATACAGGATCAGGGACAGTAGATACAGGATCAGGGGCAGTAGATACAGGATCAGGGGCAGTAGATACAGGATCAGGGGAAGTTCATACAGGATCAGGGGCAGTAGATACAGGATCAGGGCCAGTTCATACAGTATCAGGGGCAGTAGATACAAGATCAGGGGCAGTAGATACAGGATCAGGGGCAGTAGATACAGGATCAGGGGCAGTAGATACAGGATCAGGGACAGTAGATACAGGATCAGGGGCAGTAGATACAGGATCAGGGGCAGTAGATACAGGATAAGGGGCAGTAGATACAGGATCAGGGGCAGTAGATACAGGATCAGGGACAGTAGATACAGGATCAGGGGAAGTTCATACAGGATCAGGGGCAGTAGATACAGGATCAGGGCCAGTTCATACAGTATCAGGGGCAGTAGATACAAGATCAGGGGCAGTAGATACAGGATCAGGGGCAGTAGATACAGGATCAGGGGCAGTAGATACAAGATCAGGGGCAGTAGATACAGGATCAGGGGCAGTAGATACAGGATCAGGGGCAGTAGATACAAGATCAGGGGCAGTAGATACAGGATCAGGGGCAGTAGATACAAGATCAGGGGCAGTAGATACAGGATCAGGGCAGTAGATACAAGATCAGGGGCAGTAGATACAGGATCAGGGCAGTATACAGGATCAGGGCAGTAGATACAAGATCAGGGCAGTAGATACAGGATCAGGGGCAGTAGATACAGGATAAGGGGCAGTAGATACAGGATCAGGGGCAGTAGATACAGGATCAGGGGCAGTAGATACAAGATCAGGGGCAGTAGATACAGGATCAGGGGCAGTAGATACAAGATCAGGGCAGTAGATACAGGATCAGGGCAGTAGATACAGGATCAGGGGCAGTAGATAGAGGATCAGGGCAGTAGATACAAGATCAGGGCAGTAGATACAGGATCAGGGGCAGTAGATACAGGATCAGGGCAGTAGATACAAGATCAGGGCAGTAGATACAGGATCAGGGCAGTAGATACAGGATAAGGGCAGTAGATACAGGATCAGGGCAGTAGATACAGGATCAGGGGCAGTAGATACAGGATCAGGGGCAGTAGATACAGGATCAGGGCAGTATATACAGGATCAGGGCAGTAGATACAAGATCAGGGCAGTAGATACAGGATCAGGGGCAGTAGATACAGGATCAGGGGCAGTAGATAGAGGATCAGGGCAGTAGATACAAGATCAGGGCAGTAGATACAGGATCAGGGCAGTATATACAGGATCAGGGGCAGTAGATACAGGATCAGGGCAGTAGATACAGGATAAGGGCAGTAGATACAAGATCAGGGCAGTAGATACAAGATCAGGGGCAGTAGATACAGGATCAGGGGCAGTAGATACAGGATCAGGGGCAGTAGATACAAGATCAGGGGCAGTAGATACAGGATCAGGGGCAGTAGATACAGGATCAGGGGCAGTAGATACAGGATCAGGGACAGTAGATACAAGATCAGGGGCAGTAGATACAAGATCAGGGGCAGTAGATACAGGATCAGGGGCAGTAGATACAGGATCAGGGGCAGTAGATACAGGATAAGGGGCAGTAGATACAGGATCAGGGGCAGTAGATACAAGATCAGGGGCAGTAGATACAGGATCAGGGGCAGTAGATACAAGATCAGGGGCAGTAGATACAGGATCAGGGGCAGTAGATACAAGATCAGGGGCAGTAGATACAGGATCAGGGACAGTAGATACAGGATCAGGGGCAGTAGATACAGGATAAGGGGCAGTAGATACAGGATAAGGGGCAGTAGATACAGGATCAGGGGCAGTAGATACAAGATCAGGGGCAGTAGATACAGGATCAGGGGCAGTAGATACAGGATCAGGGGCAGTAGATACAGGATAAGGGGCAGTAGATACAAGATCAGGGGCAGTAGATACAGGATCAGGGGCAGTAGATACAAGATCAGGGGCAGTAGATACAGGATCAGGGGCAGTAGATACAGGATCAGGGGCAGTAGATACAGGATCAGGGGCAGTAGATACAGGATCAGGGGCAGTAGATACAGGATAAGGGGCAGTAGATACAAGATCAGGGGCAGTAGATACAGGATCAGGGGCAGTAGATACAGGATCAGGGGCAGTAGATACAGGATCAGGGGCAGTAGATACAGGATAAGGGGCAGTAGATAGAGGATCAGGGGCAGTAGATACAAGATCAGGGGCAGTAGATACAGGATCAGGGGCAGTAGATACAGGATAAGGGGCAGTAGATACAAGATCAGGGGCAGTAGATACAGGATCAGGGGCAGTAGATACAAGATCAGGGGCAGTAGATACAGGATCAGGGACAGTAGATACAAGATCAGGGGCAGTAGATACAAGATCAGGGGCAGTAGATACAGGATCAGGGACAGTAGATACAAGATCAGGGGCAGTAGATACAGGATCAGGGGCAGTAGATACAGGATAAGGGGCAGTAGATACAGGATAAGGGGCAGTAGATACAGGATCAGGGGCAGTAGATACAAGATCAGGGGCAGTAGATACAGGATCAGGGCAGTAGATACAAGATCAGGGCAGTAGATACAGGATCAGGGGCAGTAGATACAGGATCAGGGGCAGTAGATACAATATCAGGGGCAGTAGATACAGGATCAGGGACAGTAGATACAGGATCAGGGGCAGTAGATACAGGATCAGGGGCAGTAGATACAGGATAAGGGGCAGTAGATACAGGATAAGGGGCAGTAGATACAGGATCAGGGGCAGTAGATACAGGATAAGGGGCAGTAGATACAGGATCAGGGGCAGTAGATACAAGATCAGGGGCAGTAGATACAGGATCAGGGGCAGTAGATACAGGATAAGGGGCAGTAGATACAGGATAAGGGGCAGTAGATACAGGATCAGGGGCAGTAGATACAGGATCAGGGGCAGTAGATACAGGATAAGGGGCAGTAGATACAGGATCAGGGGCAGTAGATACAGGATCAGGGGCAGTAGATACAGGATCAGGGGCAGTAGATACAAGATCAGGGGCAGTAGATACAGGATCAGGGGCAGTAGATACAGGATCAGGGGCAGTAGATACAGGATCAGGGGCAGTAGATACAGGATCAGGGGCAGTAGATACAGGATAAGGGGCAGTAGATACAAGATCAGGGGCAGTAGATACAGGATCAGGGGCAGTAGATACAGGATCAGGGACAGTAGATACAGGATCAGGGGCAGTAGATACAAGATCAGGGACAGTAGATACAGGATCAGGGGCAGTAGATACAGGATCAGGGGCAGTAGATACAAGATCAGGGGCAGTAGATACAGGATCAGGGACAGTAGATACAAGATCAGGGGCAGTAGATACAGGATCAGGGGCAGTAGATACAGGATAAGGGGCAGTAGATACAAGATCAGGGGCAGTAGATACAGGATCAGGGGCAGTAGATACAGGATCAGGGACAGTAGATACAGGATCAGGGGCAGTAGATACAGGATCAGGGGCAGTAGATACAAGATCAGGGACAGTAGATACAGGATAAGGGGCAGTAGATACAAGATCAGGGACAGTAGATACAGGATCAGGGGCAGTAGATACAGGATCAGGGGCAGTAGATACAAGATCAGGGACAGTAGATACAGGATCAGGGGCAGTAGATACAGGATCAGGGGCAGTAGTTACAAGATCAGGGGCAGTAGATACAGGATCAGGGGCAGTAGATACAGGATCAGGGACAGTAGATACAGGATCAGGGGCAGTAGATACAGGATCAGGGGCAGTAGATACAAGATCAGGGCAGTAGATACAGGATCAGGGACAGTAGATACAAGATCAGGGCAGTAGATACAGGATCAGGGCAGTAGATACAGGATCAGGGGCAGTAGATACAGGATCAGGGGCAGTAGATACAGGATAAGGGGCAGTAGATACAGGATCAGGGGCAGTAGATACAAGATCAGGGCAGTAGATACAGGATCAGGGGCAGTATATACAGGATCAGGGGCAGTAGATACAAGATCAGGGGCAGTATACAGGATCAGGGGCAGTAGATACAGGATCAGGGGCAGTAGATACAAGATCAGGGACAGTAGATACAGGATCAGGGGCAGTAGATACAGGATCAGGGGCAGTAGATACAGGATAAGGGGCAGTAGATACAAGATCAGGGACAGTAGATACAGGATCAGGGGCAGTAGATACAGGATCAGGGGCAGTAGTTACAAGATCAGGGGCAGTAGATACAGGATCAGGGGCAGTAGATACAGGATCAGGGACAGTAGATACAGGATCAGGGGCAGTAGATACAGGATCAGGGGCAGTAGATACAAGATCAGGGGCAGTAGATACAGGATCAGGGACAGTAGATACAAGATCAGGGGCAGTAGATACAGGATCAGGGGCAGTAGATACAGGATCAGTGGCAGTAGATACAGGATCAGGGCAGTAGATACAGGATAAGGGGCAGTAGATACAGGATCAGGGGCAGTAGATACAAGATCAGGGGCAGTAGATACAGGATCAGGGGCAGTATATACAGGATCAGGGGCAGTAGATACAAGATCAGGGGCAGTATACAGGATCAGGGGCAGTAGATACAAGATCAGGGGCAGTAGATACAGGATCAGGGGCAGTAGATACAAGATCAGGGGCAGTAGATACAGGATCAGGGACAGTAGATACAGGATCAGGGGCAGTAGATACAGGATCAGGGGCAGTAGATACAGGATAAGGGGCAGTAGATACAGGATAAGGGGCAGTAGATACAGGATCAGGGGCAGTAGATACAGGATCAGGGGCAGTAGATACAAGATCAGGGGCAGTAGATACAGGATCAGGGGCAGTAGATACAGGATCAGGGGCAGTAGATACAGGATAAGGGGCAGTAGATACAGGATCAGGGGCAGTAGATACAAGATCAGGGGCAGTAGATACAGGATCAGGGGCAGTAGATACAAGATCAGGGGCAGTAGATACAGGATCAGGGGCAGTAGATACAAGATCAGGGACAGTAGATACAAGATCAGGGGCAGTAGATACAGGATCAGTAGATACAGGATCAGGGGCAGTAGATACAGGATCAGGGGCAGTAGATCCAGGATCAGGGGCAGTAGATACAAGATCAGGGGCAGTAGATACAGGATCAGGGGCAGTAGATACAGGATAAGGGGCAGTAGATACAGGATCAGGGGCAGTAGATACAGGATAAGGGGCAGTAGATACAGGATCAGGGGCAGTAGATACAGGACCAGGGTAGTAACATGGACCCACCGTCTCCTGCACAGCGTTCCTCTGACTCCTGTCAGCCTCCCTGACGTCACCACCTGCAGGTCAGAGGCGGTACTGAGTCACCTGGTGACGCTGCAGCACACCACGTTACCATAACGACAGACAACCATACTGTAACCCTTAATGTTAATAACAGACTAGGGCTGCAACAACGAATCGATAAAAATCGATTATTAAAATAGTTGGCAACGAATTTCATTATCGATTCGTTGTGTCGCGCGATTATTACGGCACTCAATAAGTCGCGGAGGACAAAAACAGTTGAGTTGAGCGCAGAGCGGCGCAGGAGAAACAAGAGGGAGGGAACGCTGCGTTGTGAGAGCCAATCAGCATTGAGCTGCTCCTCTGTTGATGAATATAATTGGCTGCTGCTGCTCACGTGGCGCTGGATGCGGAAGTCATTCACGTCGTCGGAGACATTCACAGAGCTGAGTGCGCCTCCGGGTGACGTCATGACCCCAGACACCAGGGCGCTACATGTCACGACGTGTGTGGCATTTCCACAAGAGTATAACGTAGAAAACGTGGTTATTTATTCCGTGGCGGATAGCGGAAAATATTTTGACACGGAGAAAGGCAACGGAGATAAGCCACACCCCCTCACCGTATGAGGCGTTTAACCCATAAATAGCCAACTCAGGAGAGTAAACCGCTGTCAGTTCTATTTCTGACGGGTTCATCCACATGCTGACCAGTGAACAGGTTCATCCTCATGACCAGTGAACAGGTTCATCCTCATGACCAATGAACAGGGTTCATCCACATGACCAGTGAACAGGTTCATCCTCATGACCAGTGAACAGGTTCATCCACATGACCAGTGAACAGGTTCATCCTCATGACCAGTGAACAGGGTTCATCCACATGACCAGTGAACAGGTTCATCCACATGACCAATGAACAGGGTTCATCCTCATGACCAGTGAACAGGTTCATCCTCATGACCAATGAACAGGGTTCATCCTCATGACCAATGAACAGGGTTCATCCACATGACCAGTGAACAGGTTCATCCACATGACCAATGAACAGGGTTCATCCTCATGACCAGTGAACAGGTTCATCCTCATGACCAATGAACAGGTTCATCCTCATGACCAATGAACAGGGTTCATCCACATGACCAATGAACAGGTTCATCCTCAGGACCAATGAACACGTTCATCCACATGACCAATGAACAGGTTCATCCTCATGACCAATGAACAGGGTTCATCCACATGACCAATGAACAGATTCATCCTCAGGACCAATGAACAGGTTCATCCTCATGACCAATGAACACGTTCATCCACATGACCAATGAACAGGTTCATCCTCATGACCAATGAACAGGGTTCTTCCACATGACCAATGAACAGGTTCATCCACATGACGAATGAACAGGTTCATCCTCATGACCAATGAACAGGGTTCATCCACATGACCAATGAACAGGTTTCATGCTCATGACCAATGAACAGGTTCATCCTCATGACCAATGAACAGGTTAATCTACATGACCAATGAACAGGTTCATCCTCATGACCAATGAACAGGGTTCATCCACATGACCAATGAACAGGTTCATCCTCAGGACCAATGAACAGGTTCATCCTCATGACCAATGAACACGTTCATCCACATGACCAATGAACAGGTTCATCCTCATGACCAATGAACAGGGTTCTTCCACATGACGAATGAACAGGTTCATCCTCATGACCAGTGGACAGGTTCATCCTCATGACCAATGAACAGGTTCATCCACATGACCAATGAACAGGTTCATCCTCATGACCAGTGAACAGGTTCATCCACATGGTGACCAATGAACAGGATCATCCTCATGACCAGTGAACAGGTTCATCCACATGACCAATGAACAGGTTCATCCTCATGACCAATGAACAGATTCATCCACATGACCAATGAACAGGTTCATCCACATGACCAATGAACAGGTTCATCCACATGGTGACCAATGAACAGGTTCATCCTCATGACCAGTGAACAGGTTCATCCTCATGACCAATGAACAGGTTCATCCACATGACCAATGAACAGGTTCATCCACATGACCAATGAACAGGTTCATCCACATGACCAGTGAACAGGTTCATCCACATGACCAATGAACAGGTTCATCCTCATGACCAGTGAACAGGTTCATCCTCATGACCAATGAACAGGTTCATCCTCATGACCAATGAACAGGTTCATCCTCATGACCAATGAACAGGTTCATCCTCATGACCAGTGAACAGGTTCATCCTCATGACCAGTGAACAGGTTCATCCTCATGACCAATGAACAGGTTCATCCTCATGACCAGTGAACAGGTTCATCACCATGACCAATGAACAGGTTCATCCTCATGACCAGTGAACAGGTTCATCCTCATGACCAATGAACAGGTTCATCCTCATGACCAATGAACAGGTTCATCCTCATGACCAGTGAACAGGTTCATCACCATGACCAATGAACAGGTTCATCCTCATGACCAGTGAACAGGTTCATCCTCATGACCAATGAACAGGTTCATCCTCATGACCAATGAACAGGTTCATCCTCATGACCAGTGAACAGGTTCATCACCATGACCAATGAACAGATTCATCACCATGACCAATGAACAGGTTCATCCTCATGACCAATGAACAGGGTTCTTCCACATGACCAATGAACAGGTTCATCCACATGACGAATGAACAGGTTCATCCTCATGACCAATGAACAGGGTTAATCCACATGACCAATGAACAGGTTTCATCCTCATGACCAATGAACAGGTTCATCCTCATGACCAATGAACAGGTTAATCTACATGACCAATGAACAGGTTCATCCTCATGACCAATGAACAGGGTTCATCCACATGACCAATGAACAGGTTCATCCTCATGACCAATGAACAGGTTCATCCTCATGACCAATGAACAGGTTCATCCTCATGACCAGTGAACAGGTTCATCCTCATGACCAGTGAACAGGTTCATCACCATGACCAATGAACAGGTTCATCCACATGACCAATGAACAGGTTCATCCTCATGACCAATGAACAGGTTCATCCTCATGACCAATGAACAGGTTCATCCTCATGACCAGTGAACAGGTTCATCACCATGACCAATGAACAGGTTCATCCTCATGACCAGTGAACAGGTTCATCCTCATGACCAATGAACAGGTTCATCCTCATGACCAATGAACAGGTTCATCCTCATGACCAATGAACAGGTTCATCCTCATGACCAGTGAACAGGTTCATCACCATGACCAATGAACAGATTCATCACCATGACCAATGAACAGGTTCATCCTCATGACCAATGAACAGGGTTCTTCCACATGACCAATGAACAGGTTCATCCACATGACGAATGAACAGGTTCATCCTCATGACCAATGAACAGGGTTCATCCACATGACCAATGAACAGGTTTCATCCTCGTGACCAATGAACAGGTTCATCCTCATGACCAATGAACAGGTTAATCTACATGACCAATGAACAGGTTCATCCTCATGACCAATGAACAGGGTTCATCCACATGACCAATGAACAGGTTCATCCTCAGGACCAATGAACAGGTTCATCCTCATGACCAATGAACACGTTCATCCACATGACCAATGAACAGGTTCATCCTCATGACCAATGAACAGGGTTCTTCCACATGACGAATGAACAGGTTCATCCTCATGACCAGTGGACAGGTTCATCCTCATGACCAATGAACAGGTTCATCCACATGACCAATGAACAGGTTCATCCTCATGACCAGTGAACAGGTTCATCCACATGACCAGTGAACAGGTTCATCCACATGGTGACCAATGAACAGGATCATCCTCATGACCAGTGAACAGGTTCATCCACATGACCAATGAACAGGTTCATCCTCATGACCAATGAACAGGTTCATCCTCATGACCAATGAACAGATTCATCCACATGACCAATGAACAGGTTCATCCACATGACCAATGAACAGGTTCATCCTCATGACCAGTGAACAGGTTCATCCACATGGTGACCAATGAACAGGTTCATCCTCATGACCAATGAACAGGTTCATCCACATGACCAATGAACAGGTTCATCCACATGACCAGTGAACAGGTTCATCCACATGACCAGTGAACAGGTTCATCCACATGACCAGTGAACAGGTTCATCCACATGACCAATGAACAGGTTCATCCTCATGACCAGTGAACAGGTTCATCCTCATGACCAATGAACAGGTTCATCCTCATGACCAATGAACAGGTTCATCCTCATGAGGACGCGTCCACCATCTCCTGGATCACTGACTACCTCACAGGCAGACCACAGTTTGTCAGAATGGGCCGTGTGCTGTCTGGAACGGTGGTCAGTGATGTTGGAGCCCCACAGGGAACTGTTCTGTCTCCCTTCCTCTTCACCCTGTACACCAGTGACTTCCAGTACAACACGGAGTCATGCCATCTGCAGAAGTACTCTGATGATTCTGCAGTGGTCGGGTGTATTAGGGATGGACGGGAGGAGGAGTACAGGGCAGTGGTGAGTGACTTTGTAAAGTGGGCCGATGAGAACCACCTGCGGCTGAACGTGGCCAAGACCAGAGAGATGGTGGTGGACTTCAGGAGGAAGGCGACAGCTCCTACACCTCTGAGTGTCCTGGGAGTGGACGTGGACATGGTGGAGGAGATGGCGCGGCAGTATGAGATGGCGCGGCAGTGTCCAGTCGCCGTCGCGGCAGCTCCGCGGAGATTGTGCGCTCTTTTAGTTTTTGTGTTTATTTTTAATATTTTCTTTGCCACAAACACATCGGCACTAACAACATACGACCGCAGCACACTTTTGGACATAAACTTTTGCAAAACAGGGGTTTTTGTCCACTTTTTCCATCGATCCAGCGTGGCCGGCAGAGATCGTACGAGCGAACCACAACAACAGCAGTGGAGCCGCTACTACGGGAAGGCAGCGAAAACATCGAGGAAGCGGAGCGAATTCGAACAGACTGAGAGTTCAAGCCCACCGTCCACCTCTGCCCAGCATCCTTCTTGCTAACGTCCAGTCTCTGGAAAATAAGATGGATGATTTTAGGGCAAGGATCAGATTCCAACGGGACATGCGGGATTGTAACATCTTTTGTCTGCGGAAACTTGGCTGACCCGCTGGTGCGGATCGAGCCATATGTCCAACGAGTCCTTCTCTGCTTTCCGTGCAGACAGAACGGAAGAGTCTGGTAAATCTAAGGGTGGAGGGTCTGCTTCATGACGAACAACATGTGGTGCGATCCCAAGAACATTAAGACTCTTTCTCGTTCCTGCTCGCGAACCTGGAACATCTGGCGATCTCATGCCGTCCATTCTACCTTCCCGGGAGTTCAGCTCGGTCATCACCACAGCCGTCTACATTCCACCACAAGCGGACACCGACGTAGCACTATCGGACCTACATGATGTGTTATGTCGGCATCAGAACAAGTATCCCGAGCGGCTGTGGTGGTGGCTGGGGACTTTAACAAGGCAAACCTAAAAAAGTCATGCCGAACTTTCACCAGCACATTACGTGTGCTACCAGAGGAAAGAACGTTGGACCACTGCTATCGCCATTCAAGAGAGGCTATAAGGCTGTCTCTCTCCTCCGTTAGGAAATCAGACCATGCCGCCATTTTCTGCTTCCGGAGTATAAACAAAGGATCGCGGGAAGCGGTAGTGACGAGGAACGAATGCGGTGGTCTGACCAATCAGAGGCTGAGCTACAGGACGCTCTGAGTATTGTCGACTGGGACATGATCCAATCCAGTTCCAGTGGCGTCAGCGAGTTTGAAGTAGCAATGAGCCTCATAGCAACGCTTAACGGACACCATCGTCCCCACGGTAAAAGTTAGGGTCTTTCCTAATCAAAAGCCGTGGGTTGATAGATCCATCCGTGAAGCTGTGAACGCCCGTGCTGCCTATAACTCCGGTCTTGTATCCGCCAACATGGGCGCGTACAAGGCAGCGGTCTATGGACTGAGGAGGGTGGTGAAGCACGCCAAAAGGAGGTACCGAGACAGAGTGGAATCACAGATGGAGCAGCGCGACACCAGGCGCCTATGGCAGGGGCTACGGACTATTACAAACTACCAGAGCAGACCCGCGCAATGGTGAGTGCCGACGCATCCCTAGCGGACGACCTGAACTCATTTTATGCACGGTTTGAGGCTAGCAACAACAGCGCTAGCTCGCCTAACAACAACACCGTTAAGCGTAGCCGAGGTGAGTTCTACCGCTGGGGATGAACACACTCTCTGTGACCGAGCACAGTGTGAGGAGGGCTCTGTTGAGGGTGAACACCAGGAAAGCTGCAGGTCCAGATGGCATATCTGGGCGAGTACTGAAGACCTGTGCTAACCAGCTAGCTCCAGTGTTCACCACAATATTCAACCTCTCCTGGCTGAGTCCGTGGTCCCCGCCTGCTTCAAGAGATCCACTATTGTCCCTGTGCCCAAGAATGCTTCTCCAGCATGTATGAATGACTACCGACCGGTGGCCCTCACCTCGGTGGTCATGAAATGCTGAGAGGCTGATAAAGGACTACATCTGCGCCTTCCTCCCTTCCTCCATGGACCCGCTGCAGTTTGCTTATCGCCCAAACAGATCCACAGATGATGCTGTCTCCCAGGTACTGCACACCACACTCTCTCATCTGGACAGCCAGAGGGGGCTATGTGAGACTACTGTTCATTGATTATAGTTCAGCTTTCAACACCATAGTCCCTCCAGACTGGCCGGCAAGCTGATTGAGCTGGGACTGAACACCCCTGTGTGCTTGGATCCTGGACTTCCTGACCGCCAGGCCACAGGTGGTCAGGGTGGGCAGACACACCTCCAAATCCCTCACCCTGAACACAGGATCCCCCCAGGGTTGCGTCCTCAGCCCCTACTGTACTCCCTGTACACACATGACTGTGTGGCCAGGTTCAGCTCCAACACCATCATCAAGTTTGCGGATGACACAGTGGTGGTGGGCCTGATCTCCGACAACGTCGAGAAGGCCTACCTGGAGGAAGTTGCTGATCTGTCACTCTGGTGCCGGGACAACAGCCTCATCATGAATGTCACCAAAACTAAGGAGCTGATTGTGGACTTTAGGAAGGTACAACAACAGAGGACGTACTCACCACTGGGGATTAACGGGACTACTGTGGAGAGGGTGAGCGGGTATAAATACCTGGGAGTCCACATCACCGAGGATCTGACATGGTCAACAAACACAGACACTCTGGTGAGAAAGGCAAGGCAGCGCCTCTACCACCTCAGGCAGCTGAGGAAATTTAAAGTTTCCCAGAGGATCCTTCAGTCCTTCTACTCTGGAGCTGTAGAGGCGTCCTGACAGGAAGCATCACAGCCTGGTTTGGCAACTGCTCCGCTCAGGACAGGAAGGCTCTGCAGAGAGTAGTGCGTTCGGCTGAACGCACTATTGGACTACACTCCCACCCTGCAGGACTTGTACACCAGGAGGTGCAGAACCAGAGCCGGCAGGATCATGAAGGATCCTCACCACCCCAACAACAGACTGTTTCAGCTGCTGCGGTCAGGCAGGCGCCTCCGTAGTCACGCTGCAAGAACAGAGAGACTGAGACGGAGTTTCTTTCCTCAGGCCATCAGGATTGTGAACTCCGACCTCACCAGGACCCCCACATAGACCCACACAACTGCCCCTCTTAGGCACACACACACACACACACACACACACTTACTGTAAATATTGTGTTGTTTTTTATTTGTAAATAGTGTGTACTTGTTGCCCTTGCACATTCCTGCTGAGCATTGCCACTTTCATTTCACTGCACACCCTGTGTGTGTATGTGACAAATAAAACATCTTGAATCTTGAGTACAAGTACCTGGGCGTCTCCATCGACAGCCGACTGAACTGGAAGGCCAACATCAACGCTGTGTACAAGAAGGGGATGAGTCGTCTCTTTTTCCTGAGAAAGCTTCGATCCTTCAACGTGTGCAGCAAGATGCTGGAGTTATTCTACCAGTCGGTTGTCGCCAGTGTGCTGCACTTTGCCATTGTCTGCTGGGGGAGCAGCATCGGGGCCGGTGACACCAGCCGTCTTAACAAACTGGTTAGGAAGGCTGGCTCCATCATCGGCTGCCAGCTGGAGCACCTGGAACAGGTGGTGGAGAGGAGGTCGTTGAAGAAACTGGTGTCCATATTGGACAACCCGGACCACCCTCTCCACCACCTCCTACAGGGGCAGAGGAGTACTTTCTCCAGACGTCTCCTCACGCTCCGCTGCCACAAGGAGAGATACAGGAGAACATTCCTGCCGACGGCTATGAGGCTTTACAACAGTTCACCTCTTGCCAGATCACCCTAACCCTTCTTATATTTTGTGTTTTGTTTTTTTATTCTTGTGTGTTGCTGCTACTGACTCGACAAATTTCCCCTTGGGGATTAATAAAGTATATATCTATCTATCTATCTATCTATGACCAATGAACAGGTTCATCCTCATGACCAGTGAACAGGTTCATCACCATGACCAATGAACAGGTTCATCCTCATGACCAATGAACAGGTTCATCCTCATGACCAGTGAACAGGTTCATCACCATGACCAATGAACAGGTTCATCACCATGACCAATGAACAGGTTCATCCTCATGACCAATGAACAGGTTCATCCTCATGACCAGTGAACAGGTTCATCCTCATGACCAATGAACAGGTTCATACACATGACCAATGAACAGGTTCATCCACATGGTGACCAATGAACAGGTTCATCCTCATGACCAATGAACAGGTTCATCCACATGACCAATGAACAGGTTCATCCACATGACCAGTGAACAGGTTCATCCACATGACCAGTGAACAGGTTCATCCTCATGACCAGTGAACAGGTTCATCCTCATGACCAATGAACAGGTTCATCCTCATGACCAATGAACAGGTTCATCCTCATGACCAGTGAACAGGTTCATCACCATGACCAATGAACAGGTTCATCACCATGGTGACCAGTGGGTCTCCAGGACCTTTCCATGACTTTGAACCAAATTTCCATGATTAAACATTTAGTGAAAACTCTGTCTATACGTGACAAAGTGAGAAGATGTAGTATTTAAACTAACAATGAGAATTCCAAAGCATACCATATATATACCGTGTAAATTAACATTTGAATAAAACAAATTTACTTTTCCAAACATTTTGGGATTTTATTTTATTTTTTTCAATTACTTTTCTAGGCTTGGAAATAGCCATTTAAAAATTCCATGAATTTTCCAGGTTTTCCATGACCGTACGGACCCTGTTTTGAATAAAGGGTTAAAATTATTTGTTTTTTTATCCGATTAATCTAAAAAATAATCAACCGATTAATCGATTATCAAAACAATCGTTAGTTGCAGCCCTACTACACACACACACGCACACTAACCCTTAATGTTAATAACACACACACCCTAACCCTTTATGTTAACACACACACACACACTAACCCTTTATGTTAATAACACACACACACACACACCCTAACCCTTAATGTTAACACACACACACTAACCCTTTATGTTAATAACACACACACACACTAACCCTTAATGTTAACACACACACACAAACTAACCCTTTATGTTAATAACACACACACACACACCCTAACCCTTAATGTTAACAACACACACACACACACACACAAACCCTTTATGTTAATAACACACACACACACACACACACTAACCCTTAATGTTAACAACACACACACACACACTAACCCTTAATGTTAACAACACACACACACACTAACCCTTAATATTAACAACACACACACACACTAACCCTTAATGTTAACAACACACACACACACTAACCCTTAATGTTAACAACACACACACACACACACACTAACCCTTAATGCATACCTGCAAACTCATGAGGGGTGAAAAAGGTGACAACGGGGGGGGGGGGGGGGGGTGCAGGTGTCACCACACCACATCCACGTTGTTTGAAGCCTCAAAGCTTTTAGAACCACAACTACAGTCATTTTATTGTTCTGACCACAAATCTAAATAATGATAATAAACAGTTTAAGAACAAAAGGTTCTCCGCTCTGACTCAGCCCTATAATGATAGTAATAACAAATATACATTGTCATTATATATAATATGGTTAAAGTCATTCATGAACTTCCTTTTTTGTTGCCTGAACAGTCCTCATGGACTTCTCCCTGAATCTGTTCTGTCTCTACCTGTTTGTCACGATACTCATATTATAACTTCTATACATATTACATACCTGCCATAACTATCATGATACCCGATACCAGAATTCAATACACCATACAAACAATATGGTACCATAATTACGAGACTGGTATATTTATCTATAATAGTAATAAATAAAACATCTGTATGGTTCACTTTTTACCAACTTTTTCAACACTTAACAAATGACAGTAATATTAGTATTAATACAGCCAGATATGAATGAAACTACATGGTTCCATCATAGCATTGATGATACACTATGAGGCCGTTAGTCTCTGACCAGATGATCCACAGTTCATCAGGATGAGCAGCTGGAGAGTTACACAACTTTACAGACTGAAACATTTCACTTCTGGCATCTTTTTATTCTTTAAGCCGAAGTCTCTAAAGCTGCTCCTCTTCTCTGGCTGTGAGCTGCGCAGCGCAGTGTGCGCAGACAGCTCGACACGGAGCAGCGTGCGCTCTGATCGCTCTCTTAATGAAGTATCGATACTAAAGATATGCTAAATCACATCGTGTTTAACGTACGGGTACTTTGTTAGCATCGCTACACCGTGCAGCGTGACAGCAGCAGATGTAGCGGCTAACATTCAAGCTAACCTGAACCCCCAAACGCTGTGGACATCTGAACGCTGATTGGCCGAGACGCGACACGCCCCATCAAAGATGTTTTATTGCGAAGAAGAGCAACACTTCACACTTTTCTCCGCGTCTCACTGCAATCTCAACGGCAGCGGGCCAGGTGACCCCCCCCCCCCCCCAAAACAAAAACTCTTCGGATCTCCACGATTCACGTGGATGACCTATTTTGAGTTCAAAACGGTGAATTTCACCGAAAGGTGACAAGTTTGCAGGTATGTTAATGTTAACAACACACACACACACACTAACCCTTAATATTAACAACACACACACTAACCCTTAATATTAACAACACACACACTAACCCTTAATATTAACAACACACACACACACCCTAACCCTTCATGTTAACAACACACACACACACACACTAACCCTTAATATTAACAACACACACACTAACCCTTAATGTTAACACACACACACACACTAACCCTTAATATTAACAACACACACACACACCCTAACCCTTCATGTTAACAACACACACACTAACCCTTAATATTAACAACACACACACTAACCCTTAATGTTAACACACACACACACACACTAACCCTTAATGTTAACACACACACACACACACACACTAACCCTTAATGTTAACACACACACACACACACACTAACCCTTAATGTTAACAACACACACACACACTAACCCTTAATGTTAACAACACACACACACTAACCCTTAATGTTAACAACACACACACACACACACACACACACTAACCCTTAATGTTAACAACACACACACACTAACCCTTAATGTTAACAACACACACACACACTAACATTCATAATAATAACACACACACACACACACACACACACTAACCCTTAATGTTAACAACACACACACACTAACCCTTAATGTTAACAACACACACACACACACACACGAATGAGTCTCAGAGACCAGGAAACTCTGGTCTTACCCGGACCCTGAGGTCTTAGAGACCCGGAACCTGTGGTCTTAGAGACTCTGGTCTGACCCGGACCCCGTGAGGTAGACCCGGTCTGACCCGGACCCCGTGAGGTAGACCCGGTCTTACCTGGCTCCTGGCGGTCCCTCTCATGATGTTTCAGCCTTTCCTTCGTGCGAGCCTCCGTTTCGCTTCTGCAGCTTCCGGTGTTTTGAAACGGACAGCATGAGGCTGACCAATCAGAGCGGCTCTGAGAGCGGTGGGCGGGGCTGACACGCACCGGCACCGTCTTAGGCCATCATCAGAGGAAACTGTTCATTCAGGAGACCGGAAGTACTTTAACCACACTAAATGAGATAGCTTTATACGTCAGACACATGAAGTGGAGTAAACTTATCAGGTATTAAAGGGATTACTCAATGAAAGTAGGACTAGAAGCACACAGTGTAGCATCCTAAGAGTGACCACTAGCTGCCTCTCCTCACAGCATCATGGGGAGACTGGAGGAACATCCCATAGAGACCATGAGCATGTGGCCTGGGTCAGCAGGCCCGTCTTTACATCGGCGGTTCAACCCACGGCCCTGCTAGTCCTAGTTGCGCTAGTCCTAGTTGTGCTAGACCGCTAGTTCTGTTTGAGCTTGTCCTCCTAGTTGAGCCATACCTAGTTGTGCTAGTCCTAGTTGTGCTAGTCCTAGTTGCGCTAGTCCTAGTTGTGCTAGTCCTAGTTGTGCTAGTCCTAGTTGTGCTAGTCCTAGTTGCGCTAGTCCTAGTTGTGCTAGTCCTAGTTGCGCTAGACCGCTAGTTCTGTTTGAGCTTGTCCTCCTAGTTGAGCCATACCTAGTTGTGCTAGTCCTAGTTGCGCTAGTCCTAGTTGTGCTAGTCCTAGTTGCGCTAGTCCTAGTTGTGCTAGACCGCTAGTTCTGTTTGAGCTTGTCCTCCTAGTTGAGCCATACCTAGTTGTGCTAGTCCTAGTTAGGCTAGTCCTCCTAGTTCTCTTGGTAGGCTACTAGGTGAGCTAGTCCTTGTGGACTGAGAGCTACTACACACACATATTATATAATATATATATATATATATACACACATGTGGAAGTTGCATTAAAGCGCAGAACACAATTCCTCAAGTTGAGCACACAAGTGTGTGTCTCGTTTATTCCGGATCACCAAAGGAATGAACACAAGATGGCGCTGCCCATAAGCAACCCGCATGGCTCACGTCACCACAGCAACACACACTGAAAGGGACCGGAACAGTCGTCACTCTAATCAGTGTAAAGAACTACACCAGGAACAAGGGTGAATTATGACGTCACATTCACGACACACGTCCCCCAGAGTTCACCAAATAAGAAAGAGATCGTCGGCGAGGTGGTCTGTGCTTCACAGGGGGTCGAGGAGACGCTCCTGTGGCAGGTGGACCGCCATGACGCGGGAGGGAGGGAGGGGAGGGAGGGGGGGTGCAGCGCTGGAGGACGCCCGCGTCGTGGGGGCTGGGCCGATCCAATGGGCCTCGCCACGTCCACATGAGCTGGTTTGAGGCGGTCAATGGAGAGCCGCTCCGGTTTACCACCCATGTCCACCATAAAATGTTTGTCTCCCGTCTCCAAAACCCGGAACGGGCCCTCGTAGGGCGGCGTAGCGGTCCCCTGTGAGCGTCGTGGCGAATAAAGACGTATTCAGCCGTGTGAAGCCCAGCGGGGATGTGCGACTGAGGGAGGCCGTGATGAGAAGTAGGGACCGGTGAGAAAAGCCTCGCCTTGCCCAGTAGCTGGAGAGGCAGAGCAGGGAACGGTGGAGGGAACAACATCCCTGGCCAGAGACGAGCTACGCGGATGACGACTGTCGGTCTTCCTTCGGCGCGGTCCTGATGCCGAGCGTCACCCACGGGAGCTTGTGGACCCAGTTGCTGTCTTTGAGGCTGAAGAGAAGCTTTCATGGACCTGTGAAACCGCTCAGAGTCCGTTAGCCTGCGGGTGGTATGCGGTCGTGCGGTGGAGTTTGGCTCCGAGGCTCTGGGCCACCGCGTTCCACAGACTAATGACATGTATAATAAACTAATGACATGTATAATACAGACTAATGACATGTATAATACAGACTAATGACATGTATAATACAGACTAATGACATGTATAATACAGACTCATGACATGTATAATACAGACTAGTGACATGTATAATAGACTAATGACATGTATAATACAGACTCATGACATGTATAATAGACTAATGACATGTATAATACAGACTAATGACATGTATAATACAGACTAGTGACATGTATAATACAGACTAGTGACATGTATAATACAGACTAATGACATGTATAATAGACTAATGACATGTATAATACAGACTCATGACATGTATAATAGACTAATGACATGTATAATACAGACTAGTGACATGTATAATACAGACTAATGACATGTATAATAGACTAATGACATGTATAATACAGACTCATGACATGTATAATAGACTAATGACATGTATAATAGACTAATGACATGTATAATACAGACTAGTGACATGTATAATACAGACTAATGACATGTATAATAAACTAATGACATGTATAATACAGACTCATGACATGTATAATAGACTAATGACATGTATAATACAGACTAGTGACATGTATAATACAGACTAATGACATGTATAATAGACTAATGACATGTATAATACAGACTAATGACATGTATAATAGACTAATGACATGTATAATACAGACTCATGACATGTATAATAGACTAATGACATGTATAATACAGACTAGTGACATGTATAATACAGACTCATGACATGTATAATAGACTAATGACATGTATAATACAGACTAATGACATGTATAATAAACTAATGACATGTATAATACAGACTAATGACATGTATAATACAGACTCATGACATGTATAATAGACTAATGACATGTATAATACAGACTAATGACATGTATAATAAACTAATGACATGTATAATACAGACTAATGACATGTATAATACAGACTAATGACATGTATAATACAGAATAATGACATGTATAATACAGACTAATGACATGTATAATAAACTAATGACATGTATAACAGACTAATGACATGTATAATACAGACTAATGACATGTATAATAAACTAATGACATGTATAATACAGACTAATGACATGTATAATACAGACTAGTGACATGTATAATACAGACTAATGACATGTATAATACAGACTAATGACATGTATAATACAGACTCATGACATGTATAATACAGACTAATGACATGTATAATACAGACTAATGACATGTATAATACAGACTCATGACATGTATAATACAGACTAATGACATGTATAATACAGACTAATGACATGTATAATACAGACTCATGACATGTATAATACAGACTAATGACATGTATAATACAGACTAATGACATGTATAATACAGACTAATGACATGTATAATACAGACTAATGACATGTATAATACAGACTAATGACATGTATAATACAGACTAATGACATGTATAATACAGACTAATGACATGTATAATACAGACTAATGACATGTATAATACAGACTAATGACATGTATAATACAGACTAATGACATGTATAATACAGACTAATGACATGTATAATACAGACTAATGACATGTATAATAAACTAATGACATGTATAATACAGACTAATGACATGTATAATACAGACTAATGACATGTATAATAAACTAATGACATGTATAATACAGACTAATGACATGTATAATACAGACTAATGACATGTATAATACAGACTAATGACATGTATAATACAGACTAATGACATGTATAATACAGACTAATGACATGTATAATACAGACTAATGACATGTATAATACAGACTAATGACATGTATAATACAGACTAATGACATGTATAATACAGACTAATGACATGTATAATACAGACTAATGACATGTATAATACAGACTAATGACATGTATAATACAGACTAATGACATGTATAATACAGACTAATGACATGTATAATAGACTAATGACATGTATAATACAGACTCATGACATGTATAATACAGACTAATGACATGTATAATAAACTAATGACATGTATAATACAGACTAATGACATGTATAATACAGACTAATGACATGTATAATACAGACTAATGACATGTATAATACAGACTAATGACATGTATAATAAACTAATGACATGTATAATACAGACTAATGACATGTATAATAGACTAATGACATGTATAATACAGACTAATGACATGTATAATACAGACTAATGACATGTATAATAGACTAATGACATGTATAATACAGACTAGTGACATGTATAATACAGACTAATGACATGTATAATACAGACTAATGACATGTATAATACAGACTCATGACATGTATAATACAGACTAATGACATGTATAATAAACTAATGACATGTATAATACAGACTAATGACATGTATAATACAGACTAATGACATGTATAATAGACTAATGACATGTATAATACAGACTAGTGACATGTATAATACAGACTAATGACATGTATAATAAACTAATGACATGTATAATACAGACTAATGACATGTATAATACAGACTAGTGACATGTATAATACAGACTAATGACATGTATAATACAGACTAGTGACATGTATAATACAGACTAATGACATGTATAATACAGACTAATGACATGTATAATACAGACTAGTGACATGTATAATACAGACTAGTGACATGTATAATACAGACTAATGACATGTATAATACAGACTAGTGACATGTATAATACAGACTAATGACATGTATAATACAGACTAGTGACATGTATAATACAGACTAGTGACATGTATAATACAGACTAGTGACATGTATAATAGACTAATGACATGTATAATACAGACTAATGACATGTATAATACAGACTAATGACATGTATAATACAGACTAATGACATGTATAATACAGACTAATGACATGTATAATACAGACTAATGACATGTATAATACAGACTAATGACATGTATAATACAGACTAATGACATGTATAATACAGACTAATGACATGTATAATACAGACTAATGACATGTATAATACAGACTAATGACATGTATAATACAGACTAATGACATGTATAATACAGACTAGTGACATGTATAATACAGACTAGTGACATGTATAATAGACTAATGACATGTATAATACAGACTAATGACATGTATAATACAGACTCATGACATGTATAATAGACTAATGACATGTATAATACAGACTAGTGACATGTATAATACAGACTCATGACATGTATAATAGACTAATGACATGTATAATACAGACTAATGACATGTATAATACAGACTCATGACATGTATAATAGACTAATGACATGTATAATACAGACTAGTGACATGTATAATACAGACTCATGACATGTATAATAGACTAATGACATGTATAATACAGACTAATGACATGTATAATACAGACTAGTGACATGTATAATACAGACTCATGACATGTATAATACAGACTCATGACATGTATAATACAGACTAGTGACATGTATAATACAGACTAGTGACATGTATAATACAGACTAATGACATGTATAATACAGACTAGTGACATGTATAATAGACTAATGACATGTATAATACAGACTAATGACATGTATAATACAGACTAATGACATGTATAATACAGACTAGTGACATGTATAATACAGACTAATGACATGTATAATACAGACTAATGACATGTATAATACAGACTAATGACATGTATAATACAGACTCATGACATGTATAATAGACTAATGACATGTATAATACAGACTAGTGACATGTATAATACAGACTAATGACATGTATAATACAGACTAGTGACATGTATAATACAGACTAATGACATGTATAATACAGACTAATGACATGTATAATACAGACTAATGACATGTATAATACAGACTAGTGACATGTATAATACAGACTAATGACATGTATAATACAGACTAGTGACATGTATAATAGACTAATGACATGTATAATACAGACTAGTGACATGTATAATACAGACTAGTGACATGTATAATACAGACTAATGACATGTATAATACAGACTAGTGACATGTATAATAGACTAATGACATGTATAATACAGACTAATGACATGTATAATACAGACTAGTGACATGTATAATACAGACTAGTGACATGTATAATACAGACTAATGACATGTATAATACAGACTAATGACATGTATAATACAGACTAATGACATGTATAATACAGACTAGTGACATGTATAATACAGACTAATGACATGTATAATACAGACTAGTGACATGTATAATACAGACTAATGACATGTATAATACAGACTAGTGACATGTATAATACAGACTAATGACATGTATAATACAGACTAATGACATGTATAATACAGACTAATGACATGTATAATACAGACTAGTGACATGTATAATACAGACTAGTGACATGTATAATAGACTAGTGACATGTATAATACAGACTAGTGACATGTATAATACAGACTAGTGACATGTATAATACACTCATGACATGTATAATAGACTAATGACATGTATAATACAGACTAGTGACATGTATAATACAGACTCATGACATGTATAATAGACTAATGACATGTATAATACAGACTAATGACATGTATAATACAGACTAGTGACATGTATAATACAGACTCATGACATGTATAATAGACTAATGACATGTATAATACAGACTCATGACATGTATAATAGACTAATGACATGTATAATACAGACTAATGACATGTATAATACAGACTAGTGACATGTATAATACAGACTAATGACATGTATAATACAGACTCATGACATGTATAATAGACTAATGACATGTATAATACAGACTAATGACATGTATAATACAGACTAGTGACATGTATAATACAGACTAATGACATGTATAATACAGACTAATGACATGTATAATACAGACTAGTGACATGTATAATACAGACTCATGACATGTATAATAGACTAATGACATGTATAATACAGACTAGTGACATGTATAATACAGACTCATGACATGTATAATAGACTAATGACATGTAATCGTGGACCTCTGGTCCTGGGATCAGCTCCGTGAATGCTGCTCTGGTCCTGAGAACGCAGCGTGACTGATGTGGGCCTGAAAGCTGGTCCTGAGGGCCGGCCCCCTCTCGCTGCTCCTCGTGAGCCCATGTCCAGATCGTGTGGTGACAAGTTGTTTGAGAGGAGAGGTCCATGTCTGATGTTGGACATCAGACAGACGTGCACATATTTAATCAAGTTATCCCAACTAGGCAAGTTGTATTTTGTTAGTCTAGGACAGTGATGTGGCAGAACCTTTGTTTTATCAAGAGTTTGGAGCGTCCGCTTGTATAATGACTGTCATGGTTTGAGAGTTGTGGCACTAGCATGTGACCAGGTTGTTAAACAGGTGATGTGGGAAATAACCATTGAATGCATGAATGTTTTAGCCTCTGTTGACATGGAGTTGTGTGAGAATCGGAAATTGGATAGATTGAATTTTACCCGATTACAAACTTTTTTCACCTGTGATTTGAAAGACAAATTAGAATCAAAAAGTACTCCCAGGTATTCAGATACAACCGTTAGCCTCTCCCCAGATACAAAAACATCCAGTTCTACACTATCAGGTTCTTTTGGTAAAACACAGACACACAGTTTTGGATATATTGAGTTGTAAACAACATTGCGTTAACCAAGTTGTCACATTAGCCATGGATGTAGTGAGTTCTTTTGTTACATCTCCCAAATTGCTGCCATGCAGATAAATGACGGTGTCATCGGCATACATTTGAATGTTGGAATGAGGACAAACTGATGTCAGACCATTAATATATAAGGACAATAATAATGGGCCCAGGACAGATCCTTGTGGGACACCTGTGGACAAGCGGAGGGCAGCGGATTGATGCTTCTGGATTTGGACAGACTGTGACCTATTGAGCAAATATGATTCCATCCATTTAAGAACCTGAGGAGAAGTTGTAACTGTGCAATTTGGACAAAAGAATACTCTGATTTACAGTGTCAAATGCCTTCTTGAGATCAAGATACACAACTCCAACAACACCCCCGTTGTCCAGGAGATTTGATTTGTTCGGTGAAGAAACAGCTGGCCGTCTCATTGGATGAAGGGCAAATGGACTGCTTTTCAAATGCAGATCATTTGCTCCGCTACCAACTTCTCTGTAGCCTTTAATATTGTAGGCAGGATACTGATGGGTCTGTAGTTGGAGGGAGAAAGGCGATCTCCTTCTTTGAATTCTGGAACAACAGCAGCCGACTTCCAAACACTGGGGAACATGTGCTGAGAGGCTGAGAGGTTGATGATGGGATCTATTCGTGTTTTGGTCAGAACTTTGAGCATAACGGCATCCATACCAAATGTACCTTTAGTTTTGGATGCTTTAAGAGAACTGATTATTCTTGTGACGTCCGAGTGACATTTCTTATGATGAGAGTCGGCTCCAAAGTATTTACTGTAAAGACAGGTCTAATCTCAGGTCTAATCTCAGGTCTGATCTCAGGTCTAATCTCAGGTCTGATCTCAGGTCTAATCTCAGGTCTCATCTCAGGTCTGATCTCAGGTCTGATCTCAGGTCTGATCTCAGGTCTAATCTCAGGTCTGATCTCAGGTCTCATCTCAGGTCTGATCTCAGGTCTGATCTCAGGTCTAATCTCAGGTCTGATCTCAGGTCTAATCTCAGGTCTGATCTCAGGTCTCATCTCAGGTCTCATCTCAGGTCTGATCTCAGGTCTAATCTCAGGTCTGATCTCAGGTCTGATCTCAGGTCTAATCTCAGGTCTGATCTCAGGTCTCATCTCAGGTCTGATCTCAGGTCTGATCTCAGGTCTGATCTCAGGTCTAATCTCAGGTCTGATCTCAGGTCTGATCGCAGGTCTGATCGCAGGTCTGATCTCAGGTCTAATCTCAGGTCTAATCTCAGGTCTGATCTCAGGTCTCATCTCAGGTCTCATCTCAGGTCTGATCTCAGGTCTCATCTCAGGTCTGATCTCAGGTCTCATCTCAGGTCTGATCTCAGGTCTAATCTCAGGTCTGATCTCAGGGGAGAAACATTTAGCAATGGTAGCAACAGAATCAATGAAATAGTGATTGAAAGCTTTTGCTACTTCAACTGGATTATTTGACAGTTTACCATTAATGTTAAATTCCTGCAGCTTCCTCACTTTGTTGAATGTCCCGTTAGTTTGTGTAACTGATCCCAGACCATTTTAGTTTTACCTCTCACTTTTTCTATTAGTCAGGAAGAAATCTGCCTTTCTTAATTTAATTACCACTCTGTTCTTTAGCATAGCAAAATGTTGTCTGTCATGGCTCCATTTATTTTTAAGGCAGAATCCCGTTCTTTCATTATTTTTAGGATATCATCATTTATCCAAGGAACAGTGTTTTTGATATGTTGGTGCCTACATTTGCAACTAAAATCCTTCATAGTGTTCTCTAATGTCTACTGTCTTCCTCGATGTCTATTCCCAACAGTAGATCATCCCAATCAATTAGTTGAAGAGTGTGATGAAAAATATCTAATTTCTTTTGGGGATTCTAAAGGATTCATCCTCCCTGACCAAAGGCCTAAACCGCTTGCTGGTTAGTTTCCTGGCTACCAGAGTTAGATTGTGGTCAGAAAGTCCAGTTACCATGTTGAGAGTTTTTAGAACTCTATCAGGCCTATTACTAAATATTAAATCAATTTGTGTCCTGGGAGAATTGGTTAGTCTTGTGGTTCCACTGACCATCTGTACAAGGTCAAAGTCATCAGTTATCCATTTAACATTCTTTCTAAACTGTTTTTGGAAGATAGATTACAACATTACAGCATTTTTGTGGAGTCAGGTCTCAGACAAAGAAAGTCTAAATTGGAATCAAGCAAAAGATGATGGACTTGATCACTCTGAGATTGAATACTTCTTATGTTAAGATGCCCACCGGAGACCTTTGGCTTAACTCTAGGATCCCACTGTTCTTGAATGATTGACAGTTCGATAACAGCCCACTTCCTGTTCTTTGAGATCGCGGGATTTAGCAGTTTCCTTTTTACATTTTGGGTAATAGTTCCACATGACTACCTGAGCAGATGTCAGCATCAGTCGCAGCACGCCGTGGCTCAGTCAGTGCAGCGGCCGGCTCGTTTATCGAACCGCACGAATCCGACAAACCCGCGGTGCCGCCGGCCGTCACGTTAGCTTCCGGGCTCTGCTCCGGCGCCGGTAGTCCCCGAGGCGAGCTGCGGCTCGGCCAGCAGGAAACCGTAAAACCCGGTCTGGAAAAATGGCGCCGGCCCATCGGCCGCTGCTCCGCCCTCCGCTCCAGAAGGCAGCGCTGCTCCATGGAGCTTCTGCTTTGCTTCCTTCGTGGTGCGCAGCGGGCCGACGGAGACCTCGATACCAGCAAGAACCTCGGGAGCATCGGCCTGGGCTCGGGTCACGCTGCTGGGCTCAAGCGTTCTGCACTCGATGACAGACACCAGTTCATCCGCCGGGTTGAGGACTGACGATGACATCATGTCTCATCAAATATGAAGTGATGAAGTTCAGCACTAAACACCAGCTGTGGAGACGGGGACAGCCCTCTGGAGAGCATGTGCAGTTCTTTTACTTGTGGTTGTGTATTTATGTTATTTTAATGTTTTGTACTATCTGGACCTCGAGTCTGTCGTAAAAGTTTGAGATGCATATATATATACACACACACACACATGTAACCGCTCTACTCAGGAACAGAAGAACCTTTAACACAAGAAGCTTTGAACTAACATTTATTAATGAATTTATCATAAAGGAACAAAAGATATGAGTAACAGACAAAGTGAGGATACAACTACAAGCGGAACACAAAATAAGTGTCACTGGAGCCTCTACTCCCATTCCTCCTCCTACTCTTCTTCCTCTACTCCCACTCCTCCTCCTCTGGAGCAGCAGCAGCAGGCTGGCTCCTCAGGTCCTGCTCCTGGAAAGACCCGCCCTGAGGACAGAGGACATGTTAGAGGACAGAGGACATGTGAGAGGACAGAGGACATGTATGAGGACAGAGGACATGTATGAGGACAGAGGACATGTATGAGGACAGAGGACATGTATGAGAACAGAGGACATGTAAGAGGACAGAGGACATGTGAGAGAACATGTGAGAGGACAGAGGACATGTTAGAGGACAGAGGACATGTGCGAGGACAGAGGACATGTGCGAGGACAAAGGACATGTTAGAGGACAAAGGACAGAGGACATGTGCGAGGACAGAGGACATGTGCGAGGACAAAGGACAGAGGACATGTTAGAGGACAAAGGACATGTGAGAGGACATGGGACCAGGTACCTTCCTGGAGTCGGTGGAGGCGAAGCTCTTCCTGGAGGGGTTGAATCCTGCAGCTCCACCGCTGCTGAAGGCCGACTCCTCCAACCACGAGGGCACTTCCTGCTGCGCCTGTCACGTGACACATGCCTGAGTACTTCCTGCCCACGCTCAGCTGTGATAGGTGCTCTCCTCCTCCTACCTTGGACAGCACCGTGACCAGGGAGCGGGCCAGCTGGCAGTCGGCGTCGGGGTCGTAGAAGGACACGGCCTTCCCGGTGTTGCCACAGCGGCCGGTCCTCCCGATGCGGTGGACGTACTCGTCGATGTTGTTGGGGAGGTCAAAGTTCACCACGTGCTGGACGTCTGGGATGTCCAGACCCCGGGCGGCCACCGACGTGGCCACCAGCACCGGACACTTGCCAAAGCGGAAGTCTGCCAGAGCCTGCTCTCGCTCCCGCTGCTCCCGGTCACTGTGGACAGGAAGCACTCGGTACGCGACAGGAAGCACTCGGTACCAGACAGGAAGCACTCGGTACCAGACAGGAAGCACTCGGTACCAGACAGGAAGCACTCGGTACCAGACAGGAAGCACTCGGTACCAGACAGGAAGCACTCGGTACCAGACAGGAAGCACTCGGTACCAGACAGGAAGCACTCGGTACCAGACAGGAAGCACTCGGTACCAGACAGGAAGCACTCGGTACCAAACAGGAAGCACTCGGTACCAAACAGGAAGCACTGGACCCCTGGACCGCACAGAGCAGACGTTCCTCACCCATGGATGCTGGTGGTCAGAACCTTCTCCTGGCACAGGTAGGTGGCGATGAAGTCGGCCTGCCTCTTGGTCGCTACGAACACCATGGTGCGCTCCGTCCCTGCAGAAGACACTCAGATGAGGCCGTGGTGTTGGCGAGGTCCCCCATTGGTTTGTGGGTAATGAAGAAGACATGTGGACTGAGGGAAAGTCATTTTCTTATAGACTCAGCCGGTTGGCACCCTGGTGGCTACTAGAGAGAATGCAGCTAAATGAAGACCAGGCATTGGTTTCTACGTTAAGCTTCCTGGAAGAGACGTAGGATCCACTGCTGACCCGGCTCATGTTCAGCAGGACCACCAGGAGGACCACCAGGAGGACCACCAGCAGGACCACCAGCAGGACCACCAGCAGGACCACCAGCAGGCCCACCAGCAGGACCACCAGCAGGACCACCAGCAGGACCACCAGGAGGACCACCAGCAGGACCACCAGCAGGACCACCAGCAGGACCACCAGCAGGCCCACCAGCAGGACCACCAGCAGGACCACCAGCAGGACCACCAGCAGGACCACCAGCAGGCCCACCAGCAGGTCCACCAGCAGGACCACCAGCAGGACCACCAGCAGGACCACCAGCAGGTCCACCAGGAGGACCACCAGCAGGACCACCAGCAGGACCACCAGCAGGACCACCAGCAGGACCACCAGCAGGACCACCAGCAGGACCACCAGCAGGTCCACCAGCAGGTCCACCAGCAGGACCACCAGCAGGTCCACCAGGAGGACCACCAGCAGGCCCACCAGGAGGCCCACCAGCAGGACCACCAGCAGGCCCACCAGGAGGCTCACCAGGAGGCCCACCAGCAGGTCCACCAGCAGGACCACCAGCAGGTCCACCAGCAGGACCACCAGCAGGTCCACCAGCAGGACCACCAGGAGGACCACCAGGAGGCCCACCAGGAGGCCACACGGCTACAGGTACCTGTGGTCTTCAGGATGTCCAGGAGCTGCTCCCTCTTGGAGAACTTGGTGACCTGGATAAAGGTCTGCTCCACGTCGCTGCAGGCTCCGCCCACCACGCCCACAGCCAGGAACAAGTAGTCCGTCTTGAGGAAGTCAGCCGCCATCCTGCAAACACACAGTTCCATATTAATCCGGGCCGAGCTCCGGTCTCCGGGCCGAGGTCGGTAGGGAGGGAGCGGACCTCTGGATGTCCTCCGGGTAGGTGGCGCTGAACATCAGAGTCTGACGGTTCTCTTTGGATGGCATCCCCGGGGAGCCCACCAGGCGGCGCATGTCGGGCTCAAAGCCCATGTCCAGCATGCGGTCGGCCTCGTCCAGCACCAGGTACCTGAGCTTCGTCAAGCCGATCTGGAGCACAGAGGTTAGAGCCGGAAGAGTTGAACACTCCTTTATTCACACACCTGCTAACTCATGAGGGTGAACAGGTGACAACGGGGGTGCAGGTGACTTTTGTTGTTGTCGCCACATCCACGTTGTTTGAAGCCTCAAAGCTTTTAGAACCACAACTACAGTCATTTTATTGACCACAAATCTAAATAATGATAATAACAGTTTAAGAACAAAAGGTCCTCCGCTCTGAAAAAGCCCTGTAATGATAGTAATAACAAATATACATTGTCATTATATATAACATGGTTGAAGTCCATGAACCAACTTCCTTTTTTTGGCCTTCCTCGAGTCTGTTCTGCCTCTACCTGGTCGTCACGATACTAACATTAGAACTTCTATACCTGCCATAAATATCAGGATACCACAATTCAATACGAGACCATAGAAACAATATGAATAATATAGGAAGATATGAATGAAACTACATGGTTCCATCAAAGCAGATGAACACGATGAGGCCGTTAGTCTGAGCAGATGATCCAGAGTTCATCAGGATGAGCAGCTGGAGTTACACAACTTTACTGACGTCTGCATTGGAGACAAAGAACTTACACATTTCACTTCTGCCATCTTTTTTATATATATTTTAAAAGCCGAAGACTCTAAAGCTCCGCCTCTTCCCTCGCTGTGAGCGCATTGCAGACGGCTTGACACGGAGCGCTGCGCTCTGATCGCTCTTTAAATGAAGCATCGATACTAAAAATATGTTAAATCACATCGTTTTCACCGTACGGTACCTTGTTAGCATCTATACGCCGTGCAGCGGGACAGCAACGGATGTAGCGGACTAACATTCAAGCTAACCCCCCAAACGCTGTGGACATCTGAACGCTGATTGGCCGAGACGAGACACGTCAAAGATGCTTTGCCATTTCCAAATTGCTTTACGTTACCTGATGGATTAATGTAATTATTTGACATAACGGTGAATTTCACCAAAAGGTGACACGTTTGCAGGTATGTATTCACCTTTCCTCTTCCAATCACGTCCAGCAGCCTCCCTGGGGTTCCACACAGCACGTTGCAGCCCCTGAAGATGTCTCTGATCTGGTGTGACGTGCTGACTCCACCGTAGACCACCACCGGACGCACACAGGTCCTAAACAGACAGGACGGACCGTCAACCGGTTTGACCTGGAACGAGGCTGCTCAGACTCGCCGTGCGCTACAGAGCAGCACCCCGCACTGCCACTGGGTCCTGAGACTCATGGTACCACCCAGTGGCAACATACCCAAAGGCAAACTTCCTGGCCTCCAGGTAGATCTGGTTGATGAGCTCCCTGGTCGGGGCCACGATGATGGCTTCGGGCTCCTGCTGCTCACTGAAGGAACTGGCTGCCACGCCGTCGGCCATGAGCTGCTGCAGGATGGGGAGCAGGAAGGCAGCCTGGGCGGAGGAGACGCATCAGTCAACGAGGCCCTCGGAACACGGCATCACGAGGTCGGCATCTTGAGCCGACAGCGGGGGACCCCGACCCTTCGAGCGTCTCCGACTCACCGTTTTGCCGGACCCCGTCTGGGCGCAGGCCATGAGGTCCCTGGAAGCAGAGATGATGGGGATGCCGTGCTTCTGCACAGGCGTCGGCTTCACGTAACCAGACTTGCTGATGTTTTTCCTCAGGGACTCGCACAATCCCGCCTCATCAAAGGTCTGAAGGGAACCGAGAGGACAGATTACCGTTGGCGGGTTTGAGTTACGCATCCATGGAGCTCCAGAGTGGAGTCACACCACGTTCTTATGGTTGGTTGAGCATCAAGTGGCTGTTGGTAAGCTAATCAGCGAGTTAACCCTCCTCACCATGATGGCCTGCGGTGGGTTGCTTCCACTGACGTCCACCATGATGTCATCGTACTTGTCAAAGTTGATGCCTTTCTCATAGTGGGCGAAGATGGAGTCTTCGTCCTCAGGGAGTGTTGGGGGAACATACGTGACCCGTGGTCCTGTGGGTCATGAGTGGGCGGAGCTTAGTTATATTACAGGACTAATGATGGTTATATGCAACAGTTCATTAACTTACTTTCTCCCTCCGCTTCCTCCTTTTCCAGATCTCTAGCTTCTCCTGTGAGACACACGAGTCACATTAGTGAAAGGCCACGGGTTCAAAGCTAGAATCAGTAAATTAAAACACATTCCAACCATGAGTGAAGCTCTCCTCGTCTTTCCCCCGGTAGCCTGCAGACAGAAGACACACTGGACATTACCAACATGAGCCATGCTACGGGTCAACCATCCTGAAGGTTAGTGCCGTTTACCTCCTCCAGAGCTTCCTCCGCTGTCCCCACCTTCAACACATTACTCAATTAGAAACACATTCCAGAAACCATCATCACTTCAACCTGAATCAAGAGCTACCTCGTCTGAACCCTCCTCCTCCTCTTCCTCCCCTGAAGCCTGTTCAGAACACAGATTTAAACAGAGAACACACTTCTAGGATACCAGTTAGTGGCGTGATCTCATGTGGTGGACAAAAGAAAAGCACAGACCATTTTCATGAGCTCCATCCCTGTCTCCTGTAGAATAAAGACGTGCATGTCGTCAGCTGAAAGTCGTTCAAAGAGTTTCACCCACAAGAAAAGAGAACTTTACCATCGCTGCGGTCCTGTCTGCCAAATCCTCGGCTGCGCCCTGAGGAGTGAACGCGACACGTTTGATCAGATCTGAGAATGGACATTATCTGCTAATACTCTCTGTTCAGGAGGTTTAATCCAGGGTGATCAATGTAATGTTTGAGATCCTTTCCCTTGAAACCATATATCCCAAGTCTACAGAAAAGGCCTCATTACAACCAAAGCTCACACATGTCCTTTAAGGACTTCATGCGAGTAAGAACAGCTGGCCTCACCGCTGCCTCTGAAACCGCCCCGTTCTCCTCCAGAACCGTTCCAGTCGTTTCCGCCTGTGAGGAACAAGATGGCGCATCAGTAGCACCGAGGGTTGCGCCACCTCATTTAGCGTTGGACTGCACATCGCTTACCATTGTCGGTCTCTTCACCTCCTACAAAAAACAAATTATATTTCATCATTCTATAATACAGTTAATCATGAGTGTACATGAATGTCTAATCCCTGTGCTTCTCTGCAGAATGAGTCTGCAACAGTACACCGTCCCGGTCTGTAGAATGTGGCGCCATCTAGTGGTGTGTTTGCATATTGCAACCAACGGACCACTCCTCCTCCCAGGCTGCAGTGAGCAGAGCCGTTCACTCAGAGGCCACCCTGTGACCCTCTGTCGCCCTCAAAGGACACCTCGACAGATTATCTCAGTTATTCTAGTCTGTAACGTTAGGGTTAGGGACTACAGATGAAAAATAGCCTCTTGGCTAACTCTGGCACATTTACTGCAATGTTTTTATCAATGTGCACTGTCCCTTATTAAATAAACCATTTAAAATTAAAATTAAATACAAAATAAAAACGTGTCAGATGTCACTAGTTGGAGGAAAAACGTGATTTTAATAATTATAATACTTGTGAAATGAAATGTCAGGAGTACCTGAGGAGAATGAGCTTTTCAATCCTCCTCCCCGGCCTCCTCCTCCGCCACGACCTGGAGACAAATGGACAGCATTGTTCACCAAGGTGCTCCAGGGCGGCGGTGCCGTCGTTGTTCCAGACTTGCCTCCTCCAAAGCCGCCACTGTTCCAGGAGCTTCCTTGTGTGCCTAAAGAAGAGCATGACGTCACTTAACGTGCACA